>NW_017195947.1:0-8704 GCF_001704415.2 Capra hircus
ACCTAAGTGCAAAGGCAAGGCAGGATTGGAGCTGAGGCAAGGAAAGGCGCCAGTGGCGACTCTCCCAGGCTCGCTCAGCTCCTTCCTGGAGAGGGAGCCTAAAAGCAAGGCAAGTCTGGGCAAGGCGAGCCCCCGGCGAGCAGCCTCGCGCCAGAACTCTGCCAGATCGGGGCTCTGAGCAGAGCTAGAGCTCTGCCGTACTGGAGGGAGGCACTTAGCTCCGTGCAAGCAGGGCTTTCCTCTTGACGGGCTCGGCTGCCTCCTCTTCTCCGAGGAGGCTCGCTACACTGCTGGCTGTGCTCTCGCCTATCAGGCGGGCGCGCAGGGCTCCTCCAGCAGGTCTTTGCCTCAGGGGCTGCTTCCCCTGAGTTGGGGCTGTGGGCGGGAACCCAGACACGCAGGATCAGGCCCCAACCACCTGCACATGTCTCTGCTGGGGAGGAGAGTGCTAGGGAACCTACGTCTCTCATACACTTTCTAGGCACCCAGGAAGTCAGCCTCTGGGAGTGTGGGGATGAAAAAACCCAGCCAGGGGCCCTTGAACCTGGTGCTTCTCCGTGCGGAGCTTTGTCTGGCGGCCAAGGAACCGCTGAAGGAGCCCTGCTGTTGCCCTTCGCTTCCCTCTGACAGAGCTTTCACTGCTGAAGCCCTTGCAGTGTGCAACCCACCAGCCCCTAAGCCCCCCTCAAAACGCTGGGACCTAAGTGCAAAGGCAAGGCAGGGTGGAGCTGAAGCAAGGAAGGCGCCAGTGGCGTTTCCAGGCTCACACAGCCTGCTCCTTCCTGGGGAGGAGCCTAAAAGCAAGGCAAGTCTGGGCAAGGCCCCGGCCAGAGCAGCTCGCGCCAGGAACTCTGCCAGATCGGGGCTCTGAGCAGAGCTAGAGCTCTGCCGTACTGGAGGCCCACTTAGCTCCGTGCAAGCAGGGCTTTCCTCTTGACTGGGCTCGGCTGCCTCCTCTTCTCCCGAGGAGGCTCGCTACACTGCTGGCTGTGCTCTCGCCTATCAGGCGGGCGCGCAGGGCTCCTCCAGCAGGTCTTGCCTCAGGGGCTGCTTCCCCTGAGTTGAGGCTGTGGGCGGGAACCCAGACACGCAGGATAAGGCCCAACCACCTGCACATGTCTCTGCTGGGAGGAGAGTGCTAGGGAACCTACGTCTCTCACACACTTTCTAGGCACCCACGGAGTCAGCCTCTGGGAGTGTGGGATGCAAAACCCAGCCAGGGCCCTTGGAACCTGGTGCTCTCCGTGCGGAGCTTTGTCTGGGCGGCCAAGGAACCGCTGAAGGAGCCCTGCTGTTGCCTTCGCTTCCCTCTGACAGAGCTTTCACTGCTGGAGCCCTTGGCAGTGTGCAACCCACCAGCCCCTAAGCCCTCCTCAAGGACGCTTGGGACCTAAGTGCAAAGGCAAGGCAGGGGTAGAGCTGAAGCCAGGAAGGCGCCAGTGGCGTTTCCGAGCCTCACACAGCCTGCTCCTTCCTGGGGAGGGAGCCTTAAAGCAAGGCAAGTCTGCGGCAAGGCTCGCCTATGGCAGAGCATCTTGGTGCCAGGAACTCTGCCAGATCGGGCCTCTGAACAGAGCTAGAGATCTGCCGTACTGGAGTCGCACTTAGCTTCGTGTAAGCAGGGATTTCAGCTTGACGGGGACTTGCTGCCTCCTCTTCCCCGAGGAGGCTCGCTTCCCTGCTGGCTGTGCACTCGCCTATCAGGCGGGGGCGCAGGGCTCCTCCAGCAGGTCTTGCCTCAGGGGCTGCTTCCCCTGAGTTGGGGCTGTGGGCAGGAACCCAGACACGCAGGATCAGGCCCCAAACACCTGCACATGTCTCTGCTGGGGAGGAGAGTGCTAGGGAACCTACGTCTGTCATACACTTTCTGGGCACCCAAGGAATCAGCCTCCGTGTGTGGGGCTGAAAACCCCAGCCAGGGGCCCTGGGAGCCTGGTGCTCTCCGTGTGGCGCTGAATCTGGGCGGCCAAGCAACCGCTGGAGGAGCCCTGCAGTTGCCCTTCCCTTCCCTCTGACAGAATTCTCACTGCTGGAGCCCTTGGCAGTGTGCAACCCACCAGCCCCTAAGCTCTCCTTAAGGAGGACTGGGACCTAAGTGCAAAGGCAAGGCAGGATTGGAGCTGAGGCCAAGAAAGGCGCCCAGTGGCGACTCCCAGGCTCCTGCTGCCTGCTCCTTCCTGGAGAGGCCAGCCTAAAAGCAAGGCAAGTCTGGGCAAGGGCTACGCCCCCGGCCAGAGCAGCCTCGCGCCAGGAACTCTGCCAGATCGGCGGCCTCTGAGCAGAGCTAGAGCTCTGCCGTACTGGAGGCGCACTTAGCTCCGTGCAAGCAGGGCTTTCACTTGACGGGGCTGGGCTGCCTCCTCTT
Organism: Capra hircus; assembly: GCF_001704415.2. NCBI lineage: Eukaryota > Metazoa > Chordata > Mammalia > Artiodactyla > Bovidae > Capra > Capra hircus. The sequence goes on from NW_017195947.1 coordinate 2,366, forward strand.
CCCCGAGGAGGCTCGCTTCCCTGCTGGCTGTGCACTCGCCTATCAGGCGGGGGCGCAGGGCTCCTCCAGCAGGTCTTGCCTCAGGGGCTGCTTCCCCTGAGTTGGGGCTGTGGGCAGGAACCCAGACACGCAGGATCAGGCCCCAAACACCTGCACATGTCTCTGCTGGGGAGGAGAGTGCTAGGGAACCTACGTCTGTCATACACTTTCTGGGCACCCAAGGAATCAGCCTCCGTGTGTGCGGGGCTGAAAACCCCAGCCAGGGCCCTGGGAGCCTGGTGCTCTCGGTGCGGCGCTGATTCTAGGCGGCCTAGAAACCGCTGGAGGAGCCCTGCAGTTGCCCTTCCCTTCCCTCTGACAGAGCTCTCACTGCTGAAGCCCTTGGCAGTGTGCAACCCACCACCCCCTAAGCCCTCCCCAACACGCCTGGGCACCTATGTGCAAAGGCAAGGCAGGATTGGAGCTGAGGCAAGGAAGGCACCAGTGGCGTCTCCCAGGCTCGCTCAGACAGCTCCTTCCTGGGGAGGAGCCTAAAAGCAAGGCAAGTCTGGGCAAGGCGAGCCCCGCCGAGCAGCCTCGCGCCAGAAACTCTGCCAGATCGGGGGCTCTGAGCAGAGCTAGAGCTCTGCCGTACTGGAGCCACTTAGCTCCGTGCAAGCAGGGCTTTCCTCTTGACTGGGCTCGGCTGCCTCCTCTTCTCCGAGGAGGCTCGCTACACTGCTGGCTGTGCTCTCGCCTATCAGGCGGGCGCGCAGGGCTCCTCCAGCAGGTCTTGCCTCAGGGGCTGCTTCCCCTGAGTTGGGCTGTGGGCGGGAACCCAGACACGCAGGATCAGGCCCCAACCACCTGCACATGTCTCTGCTGGGGAGGAGAGTGCTAGGGAACCTACGTCTCTCACACACTTTCTAGGCACCCACGGAGTCAGCCTCTGGGAGTGTGGGGATGCAAAACCCAGCCAGGGGCCCTTGGAACCTGGTGCTCTCCGTGCGGAGCTTTGTCTGGGCGGCCAAGGAACCGCTGAAGGAGCCCTGCTGTTGCCCTTCGCTTCCCTCTGACAGAGCTTTCACTGCTGGAGCCCTTGGCAGTGTGCAACCCACCAGCCCCTAAGCCCTCCTCAAGGACGCTTGGGACCTAAGTGCAAAGGCAAGGCAGGGGTAGAGCTGAAGCCAGGAAGGCGCCAGTGGCGTTTCCGAGCCTCACACAGCCTGCTCCTTCCTGGGGAGGGAGCCTTAAAGCAAGGCAAGTCTGCGCAAGGCTCGCCTATGGCAGAGCATCTTGGTGCCAGGAACTCTGCCAGATCGGGCCTCTGAACAGAGCTAGAGATCTGCCGTACTGGAGTCGCACTTAGCTTCGTGTAAGCAGGGATTTCAGCTTGACGGGGACTTGCTGCCTCCTCTTCCCCCGAGGAGGCTCGCTTCCCTGCTGGCTGTGCACTCGCCTATCAGGCGCACTCCAGCAGGTCTTGCCTCAGGGGCTGCTTCCCCTGAGTTGGGGCTGTGGGCAGGAACCCAGACACGCAGGATCAGGCCCCCAAACACCTGCACATGTCTCTGCTGGGGAGGAGAGTGCTAGGGAACCTACGTCTGTCATACACTTTCTGGGCACCCAAGGAATCAGCCTCCGTGTGTGCGGGGCTGAAAACCCCAGCCAGGGGCCCTGGGAGCCTGGTGCTCTCCGTGTGGCGCTGAATCTGGGCGGCCCAAGCAACCGCTGGAGGAGCCCTGCAGTTGCCCTTCCCTTCCCTCTGACAGAATTCTCACTGCTGGAGCCCTTGGCAGTGTGCAACCCACCAGCCCCTAAGCTCTCCTTAAGGAGGACTGGACCTAAGTGCAAAGGCAAGGCAGGATTGGAGCTGAGGCAAGAAAGGCGCCAGTGGCGACTCCCAGGCTCCTGCTGCCTGCTCCTTCCTGGAGAGGAGCCTAAAAGCAAGGCAAGTCTGGGCAAGGCTAGCCCCCGGCAGAGCAGCCTCGCGCCAGAAACTCTGCCAGATCGGGGCTCTGAGCAGAGCTAGAGCTCTGCCGTACTGGAGGCCCACTTAGCTCCGTGCAAGCAGGGCTTTCCTCTTGACTGGGCTCGGCTGCCTCCTCTTCTCCCGAGGAGGCTCGCTACACTGCTGGCTGTGCTCTCGCCTATCAGGCGGGCGCGCAGGGCTCCTCCAGCAGGTCTTGCCTCAGGGGCTGCTTCCCCTGAGTTGAGGCTGTGGGCGGGAACCCAGACACGCAGGATAAGGCCCCAACCACCTGCACATGTCTCTGCTGGGGAGGAGAGTGCTAGGGAACCTACGTCTCTCACACACTTTCTAGGCACCCACGGAGTCAGCCTCTGGGAGTGTGGGGATGCAAAACCCAGCCAGGGGCCCTTGGAACCTGGTGCTCTCCGTGCGGAGCTTTGTCTGGGCGGCCAAGGAACCGCTGAAGGAGCCCTGCTGTTGCCCTTCGCTTCCCTCTGACAGAGCTTTCACTGCTGGAGCCCTTGGCAGTGTGCAACCCACCAGCCCCTAAGCCCTCCTCAAGGACGCTTGGGACCTAAGTGCAAAGGCAAGGCAGGGGTAGAGCTGAAGCCAGGAAGGCGCCAGTGGCGTTTCCGAGCCTCACACAGCCTGCTCCTTCCTGGGGAGGGAGCCTTAAAGCAAGGCAAGTCTGCGCAAGGCTCGCCTATGGCAGAGCATCTTGGTGCCAGGAACTCTGCCAGATCGGGCCTCTGAACAGAGCTAGAGATCTGCCGTACTGGAGTCGCACTTAGCTTCGTGTAAGCAGGGATTTCAGCTTGACGGGGACTTGCTGCCTCCTCTTCCCCGAGGAGGCTCGCTTCCCTGCTGGCTGTGCACTCGCCTATCAGGCGGGGGCGCAGGGCTCCTCCAGCAGGTCTTGCCTCAGGGGCTGCTTCCCCTGAGTTGGGGCTGTGGGCAGGAACCCAGACACGCAGGATCAGGCCCCAAACACCTGCACATGTCTCTGCTGGGGAGGAGAGTGCTAGGGAACCTACGTCTGTCATACACTTTCTGGGCACCCAAGGAATCAGCCTCCGTGTGTGCGGGGCTGAAAACCCCAGCCAGGGGCCCTGGGAGCCTGGTGCTCTCCGTGTGGCGCTGAATCTGGGCGGCCAAGCAACCGCTGGAGGAGCCCTGCAGTTGCCCTTCCCTTCCCTCTGACAGAATTCTCACTGCTGGAGCCCTTGGCAGTGTGCAACCCACCAGCCCCTAAGCTCTCCTTAAGGAGGACTGGGACCTAAGTGCAAAGGCAAGGCAGGATTGGAGCTGAGGCAAGAAAGGCGCCAGTGGCGACTCCCAGGCTCCTGCTGCCTGCTCCTTCCTGGAGAGGCAGCCTAAAAGCAAGGCAAGTCTGGGCAAGGCTAGCCCCCGGCAGAGCAGCCTCGCGCCAGGAACTCTGCCAGATCGGGGCTCTGAGCAGAGCTAGAGCTCTGCCGTACTGGAGGCGCACTTAGCTCCGTGCAAGCAGGGCTTTCAACTTGACGGGGCTGGGCTGCCTCCTCTTCCCCGAGGAGGCTCGCTTCCCTGCTGGCTGTGCACTCGCCTATCAGGCGGGGCGCAGGGCTCCTCCAGCAGGTCTTGCCTCAGGGGCTGCTTCCCCTGAGTTGGGGCTGTGGGCAGGAACCCAGACACGCAGGATCAGGCCCCAACCACCTGCACATGTCTCTGCTGGGGAGGAGAGTGCTAGGGAACCTACGTCTGTCATACACTTTCTGGGCACCCAAGGAATCAGCCTCCGTGTGTGCGGGGCTGAAAACCCCAGCCAGGGGCCCTGGGAGCCTGGTGCTCTCGGTGCGGCGCTGATTCTAGGCGGCCTAGAAACCGCTGGAGGAGCCCTGCAGTTGCCCTTCCCTTCCCTCTGACAGAGCTCTCACTGCTGAAGCCCTTGGCAGTGTGCAACCCACCACCCCCTAAGCCCTCCCCAACCACGCCTGGCACCTATGTGCAAAGGCAAGGCAGGATTGGAGCTGAGGCAAGGAAGGCACCAGTGGCGTCTCCCAGGCTCGCTCAGACAGCTCCTTCCTGGGAGGGAGCCTAAAAGCAAGGCAAGTCTGGGCAAGGCGAGCCCCCGGCCGAGCAGCCTCGCGCCAGAAACTCTGCCAGATCGGGGCTCTGAGCAGAGCTAGAGCTCTGCCGTACTGGAGGCCCACTTAGCTCCGTGCAAGCAGGGCTTTCCTCTTGACTGGGCTCGGCTGCCTCCTCTTCTCCGAGGAGGCTCGCTACACTGCTGGCTGTGCTCTCGCCTATCAGGCGGGCGCGCAGGGCTCCTCCAGCAGGTCTTGCCTCAGGGGCTGCTTCCCCTGAGTTGAGGCTGTGGGCGGGAACCCAGACACGCAGGATAAGGCCCCAACCACCTGCACATGTCTCTGCTGGGGAGGAGAGTGCTAGGGAACCTACGTCTCTCACACACTTTCTAGGCACCCACGGAGTCAGCCTCTGGGAGTGTGGGGATGCAAAACCCAGCCAGGGGCCCTTGGAACCTGGTGCTCTCCGTGCGGAGCTTTGTCTGGGCGGCCAAGGAACCGCTGAAGGAGCCCTGCTGTTGCCCTTCGCTTCCCTCTGACAGAGCTTTCACTGCTGGAGCCCTTGGCAGTGTGCAACCCACCAGCCCCTAAGCCCTCCTCAAGGACGCTTGGGACCTAAGTGCAAAGGCAAGGCAGGGGTAGAGCTGAAGCCAGGAAGGCGCCAGTGGCGTTTCCGAGCCTCACACAGCCTGCTCCTTCCTGGGGAGGGAGCCTTAAAGCAAGGCAAGTCTGCGCAAGGCTCGCCTATGGCAGAGCATCTTGGTGCCAGGAACTCTGCCAGATCGGGCCTCTGAACAGAGCTAGAGATCTGCCGTACTGGAGTCGCACTTAGCTTCGTGTAAGCAGGGATTTCAGCTTGACGGGGACTTGCTGCCTCCTCTTCCCCGAGGAGGCTCGCTTCCCTGCTGGCTGTGCACTCGCCTATCAGGCGGGGGCGCAGGGCTCCTCCAGCAGGTCTTGCCTCAGGGGCTGCTTCCCCTGAGTTGGGGCTGTGGGCAGGAACCCAGACACGCAGGATCAGGCCCCAAAACACTGCACATGTCTCTGCTGGGGAGGAGAGTGCTAGGGAACCTACGTCTGTCATACACTTTCTGGGCACCCAAGGAATCAGCCTCCGTGTGTGCGGGGCTGAAAACCCCAGCCAGGGGCCCTGGGAGCCTGGTGCTCTCCGTGTGGCGCTGAATCTGGGCGGCCAAGCAACCGCTGGGAGCCCTGCAGTTGCCCTTCCCTTCCCTCTGACAGAATTCTCACTGCTGGAGCCCTTGGCAGTGTGCAACCCACCAGCCCCTAAGCTCTCCTTAAGGAGGACTGGGACCTAAGTGCAAAGGCAAGGCAGGATTGGAGCTGAGGCAAGAAAGGCGCCAGTGGCGACTCCCAGGCTCCTGCTGCCTGCTCCTTCCTGGAGAGGCAGCCTAAAAGCAAGGCAAGTCTGGGCAAGGCTAGCCCCCGGCAGAGCAGCCTCGCGCCAGAACTCTGCCAGATCGGGGGCTCTGAGCAGAGCTAGAGCTCTGCCGTACTGGAGGCCCACTTAGCTCCGTGCAAGCAGGGCTTTCAACTTGACTGGGCTCGGCTGCCTCCTCTTCCCGAGGAGGCTCGCTACACTGCTGGCTGTGCTCTCGCCTATCAGGCGGGGCGCGCAGGGCTCCTCCAGCAGGTCTTGCCTCAGGGGCTGCTTCCCCTGAGTTGGCTGTGGGCGGGAACCCAGACACGCAGGATAAGGCCCCAACCACCTGCACATGTCTCTGCTGGGAGGGAGTGCTAGGGAACCTACGTCTCTCACACACTTTCTAGGCACCCACGGAGTCAGCCTCTGGGAGTGTGGGGATGCAAAACCCAGCCAGGGGCCCTTGGAACCTGGTGCTCTCCGTGCGGAGCTTTGTCTGGGCGGCCAAGGAACCGCTGAAGGAGCCCTGCTGTTGCCCTTCGCTTCCCTCTGACAGAGCTTTCACTGCTGGAGCCCTTGGCAGTGTGCAACCCACCAGCCCCTAAGCCCTCCTCAAGGACGCTTGGGACCTAAGTGCAAAGGCAAGGCAGGGGTAGAGCTGAAGCCAGGAAGCGCCCAGTGGCGTTTCCGAGCCTCACACAGCCTGCTCCTTCCTGGGGAGGGAGCCTTAAAAGCAAGGCAAGTCTGCGCAAGGCTCGCCTATGGCAGAGCATCTTGGTGCCAGGAACTCTTGCCAGATCGGGCCTCTGAACAGAGCTAGAGATCTGCCGTACTGGAGTCGCACTTAGCTTCGTGTAAGCAGGGATTTCAGCCTTGACGGGACTTGCTGCCCTCCTCTTCCCCCGAGGAGGCTCGCTTCCCTGCTGGCTGTGCACTCGCCT
>NW_017195948.1:0-8704 GCF_001704415.2 Capra hircus
CCTCCCGAGCTGTAGCAGCAGTGTCACGCTTTCCTTCGTGTGGATCAAGGGATCAGGGGCTTTCCCTCGAGGCTTTCCCAAAGTCTTTCCACAGGGCTGTCCCACGTGCCACCGTGGTGTGAGTCGATCCTCGGCTTGAAGTCGAGGCAGTGTAAAGAAAACAGGATTCCCTGGAATGCACTGAGACATCTGGGGGACTCTTGGAATGGTGGCACGACCCTGGAGTCCTCTCGCCTTTCCTGAGAAGAGCGCCTCCTCTTGAGATGCGACAGGAACACGAGGAATTCTTTCCCACCACGCAGGGAAAGGATCCTCCTCTCGAGCTAGGAGGCGGAAACGGGGCTCCTCTGGATGTGGGCGGGATCTCGAGCTTCCTCTCGAATGGAGACGTGTTTTGTGGGGAACTTCTTGAGTTGCAGGAAGGGTGTGAAGGACCCTTTGGAAGTTCCAGAGGTTCAGTGTGAATAGACTCGAGACCCCTCAGGGGGAAAGGGCCTCATCTCGCCTGGAGGGGAGAACCTCCTGAATTGTCTCGACTTACGGCAGGTGCTCTTGACTTACGACGGGGACATCAGGGACCCGTCTCTGGTGGCTTCAGGAAAGGCCAGTCCCCATGCGAGTTGCTCGGGGGCCTCTCGGGATTCCTCTCCCTTCGATGCCGGGGCTTAAGACCTTGTGTGGAGTCGGTGCCGAACCTGAGGATTCCTCTCCAGTGCTGACATGGACCTTGGTACTTCTGGAGTCTCCCCAGGGGAGTCAGTCCTCGTCTCTAGTGGGCGCATTCACGTGCGCTTTCTTTCCGAGCTGTAGCAGGAGTGTCATGCTTCCCTCGCGTAGATCAAGTGATTTGTGGCTTTCCCTCGAGGCTTTCCCATGAGGCTTTCCCACCAGGCTTTCCCACAGGGCTGTCCCACGTGCCACCGTGGTGTGAGTCAATCCTCGCTTGAAAGTCGAGGCAGTGCAGGGAAAACAGGTTTCCCTGGAATGGACTTAGACATCTGGGGAACTCTGGGAATGGTGGCATGACCCTGGAGTTCCTCTCGCCTTTCCTGTGGAAAGCGCCTCCTCTTGACATGCGACAGGAACGACGGAATTCTTTCCCACCACGCAGGGAAAGGATCCCTCCTCTCGAGCTAGGAGGCGGAAACGAGGCTCCTCTGGATGTGGGCGTAACTCTCGTGCTTCCACTCGGGTGGAGACGGGTATGTCGCGGAACTTCTTGAGTTGCAGCCAGGGTGTGAAGAACCCTTTGAAAGTTCCAGAGGTTAGGTGTGATTAGCCTCGAGACGCCTGAGCGGAAATGGCCTCATCTCGCCTGGAGGTGAGAACCTCCTGGATTTTCTCGAGTTGCGGCAGGTGCTCTCGACTTATGACGGGGACCTCAGGGACCGCTCTGGTGGCCTCAGGAAAGGCCAGTCCCCATGCGAGTTGCTCGGGGGCCTCTCAAGATTCCTCTCCCGTGGATGCCGGGGCCTAAGATCTTGTGTGGAGTCGGTGCCGGAACTGAGCATTCCTCTCCAGTGCTGACATGGATCTTGGGGTACTTCTGGAGTCTCCCCAGGGGAGTCAGTCCTCTTCTCGAGTGGGGGCATGAACGTGCGCTTTCCTCCCGAGCTGTAGCAGCAGTGTCGCACTTCCCTTCGCGTGGATTAAGGGATCTGTGGCTTTCCCTCGAGGCTTTCCCACGAGGCTTTCCCACGAGGCTTTCCCACAGGACTGCCCCACGAGCCACCGTGGTGTGAGTCGATCCTCGGCTTGAAAGTCGAGGCAGTGCAGGGAAAACAGGTTTCCCTGGAATGGACTGAGACATCTGGGGACTCTGGGAATGGTGGCACGACCCTGGAGTTGCTCTCGCCTTTCCTGTGGAGAGCGCCTCCTCTTGAGATGCGACGGGAACGCGGGAATTCTTTCCCGACCACGCAGGGAAAGGATCCCCTCTCTCGATCTATTAGGCGGAAACGTGGCTCCTCTGCATGTGGGCGGGACTCTCGTGATTCCTCTCGAGTGGAGACGGGTATGTCGGGGAACTTCTTGAGTTGAAGCAAGGGTGTGAAGGCCCCTTTGGAAGTTCCAGAGGTTAGGTGTGATTAGCCTCGAGACGCCTCAGCGGAAATGGCCTAATCTCGCCTGGAGGGGAGAACCTCCTGGATTTTCTCAAGGTGTGGCAGGTGCTCTCGACTTACAAGGAGGACCTCAGGGACCCGTTTTGGTGGCCTCAGGAAAGGTCAGTCCCCATGCGAGATGCTTGGGAGCCTCTCAGGATACTCTCCCGTAGATTCCGGGACCTAAGAACTTGTGTGGAGTCGGTGCCGGAACCTGAGGATTCCTCTCCAGTGCTGACATGGATCTTGGCGTACTTCTGAAGTCTCCCCAGTTGAGTCAGTCCTCGTCACGAGTGGGGGCATGCACGTGCGCTTTCCTTCCGAGCTGTAGCAGCAGTGTCACGCTTCCCTTCGCGTGGATCAAGTGATCGTGGCTTTCCGTCCAGGCTTTCCCACGAGGCTTTCCGCCGAGGCTTTCACACCAGGCTTTCCACGAGGCTTTCCCACAGTGCTGTCCAACGTGCAACCGTGGTGTGGTGTGAGTCGATCCTCGGCTTGAAAGTAGAGGCAGTGCAGGGAAAACAGGTTTCCCTGAATGGACTGAGAACATCTGGGGGACTCTGGGAATGGTGGCACGACCCTGGAGTTCCTCTCGCCTTTCCTGTGGAGAGTGCCTCCTCTTGAGAAGCGACGGCAATGCCGGGAATTCTTTCCTGAACACGCAGGGAAAGGATCCCTCCTCCTCTCGAGCTAGGAGGCGGAATCGGGGCTCCTCTGGATATGGGCGGGACTCTCGTGCTTCCCTGGAGTGGAGACGGATATTCGGGAACTTCTTGAGTTGCAGCAAGGGTGTGACGGACCCTTTGGAAGTTCCAGAGGTTAGGTGTGATAAGCCTTGAGCCCCCCTCAGCGGAAATGGGCCTCATCTCGCCTGGAGGGGAGAACCTCCTGGATTTTTCGAGTTGCGACTGGTGCTCTCGACTTACGACTGGGACCTCAGGTACCCGCTCTGGTGGCCTCAGGAAAGGCCAGTTCCCATGAGTGTTGCTCGGGGGCCTCTCGGGATTCCTCTCCCGTCGATGCCGGGGAATAAGTCCTTGTGTGGAGTCGGTGCCGGAACCTGAGAATTCCTCTGCAGTGCTGACATGGATCTTTGGTACTACTGGAGTCTCCCAGGGGAGTCAGTCCTCGTCTCGAGTAGGGCATTCACCTGTGCTTTCCTCCCGATCTGTAGCAGCAGTGTCACGCTTCCCTTCGCGTGGATCAAGGGATCTGTGGCTTTCCCTCGAGGCTTTCCCACAGGGCTGTCCCACGTGCCACCGTGGTGTGAGTCGATCCTCGGCTTGAAAGTTGAGGCAGTGCAGGGAAAACAGGTTTCCCTGGAATTGACTGAGACATCTGGGGGACTCTGGGAATGGTGGCACGACCCTGGAGTTCCTCTCGCCTTCCTGTGGAGACGCCTCCTCTTGAGATGCGAGGGAACGCCGGGAATTCTTTCCCGACCACGCAGGAAAGGTTCCCTCCTCTCGAGCTAGGAGGCGGAATCGGGGCTCCTCTGGATGTGGCGGGACTCTCGTGCTTCCTTTCGAGTGGAGACGGGTATTTTGGGGAACTTCTTGAGTTGCAGCCAGGATGTAAGGACCCTTTGGAAGTTCCAGAGGTTAGGTGTGATTAGCCTCTAGACGTCTCATTGGAAATGGGCTTCATCTCGCCTGGAGGGGGAGAACTTCCTGGATTTTCTGGAGTTGCGGCAGGTGGTCTCGACTTACGACGGGGACGTCAGGGACCCGCTCTGGTGGCCTCAGGAAAGGCCAGTCCCCATGCGAGTTGCTCGGGGGCCTCTCGGGATTCCTCTCCCGTCGATGCAGGGGCCTAGACCTTGTGTGGAGTCGGTGCCGGAGTTGAGGATTCCTCTCCAGTGTTGACATGGATCTTGGGGGAATTCTGGATTCTCCCCAGGGGAATCAGTCCTCGTCTCGAGTGGGGGCATGCACGTGCGCTTTCCTCCCGAGCTGTAGCAGCAGTGTCAGGCTTCCCTTCACGTGTATCAAGGGATCTGTGGCTTTCACTTGAGGCTTTCACACGAGGCTTTCCCACGAGGCTTTCTTTCCCTCGAGGCTTTCCCACAGGGCTGTCCCACGTGCCACCGTGGTGTGAGTCGATCCTCAGCTTGAAAGTCGAGGCAGTGCAGGGAAAACAGGTTTCCCTGAATGGACTGAGACATCTGGGGGACTCTGGGAATGGTGGCACGACCCTGGAGTTCCTCTCGCTTTTCCTGTGGAGAGCGACTCCTCTTGAGATGCGACGGGAACGCGGGAATTCTTTCCCGAGCACGCAGGGAAAGGATCCCTCCTCTCGAGCTAGGAGGCAGAAACGGGGCTCCTCTGGATGTGGGCGGGACTCTCGTGATTCCCCTCGAGTGGAGACGGGTATTTCGGGGAACTTCTTGAGTTGCAGCAAGGGTGTGAAGGACCCTTTAGAAGTTCCAGTTGTTAGATGTGATTAGCCTCGAGGCGCCTCAGAGGAAATGGGCCTCATCTCGCCTGGAGGGGAGAACCTCCTGGATTTTCTCGAGTTGCGCCAGGTGCTCTCGACTTACGCCGGGGACCTCAGGGACCCGCTTTGGTGGCCTCAGGAAAGGCCAGTCCCCATGCGAGTTGCTCGGGAGCCTTTCGTGATGTCTCTCCCTCTGCAGTGCTGTCTTGGATCTTGACTGGCCTTTCCTGAGGCCAAGAGAGCGGTCCCTGCGGTCCCCGTCGTAAGTCGAGAGCACCTGCCGCACCTGGAGAAAATCAAGGATGTTCTCCCCTCCAGGCAAAATGAAGCCTATTTCCGCTGACACATCTCAAGGCTAAGCACACTTAAACTCTGGAACTTCCAAAGGGTCCTTCACACCCTTGCTGCAAATCAAGAAGTTCCCCGACATACCCGTCTCCACTCAAGAGGAAGCACGATAGTTCCGCCCACATCCAGAGGAGCCCCGTTTTCCGCCTCATAGCTCGAGAGGAGGGATCCTTTCCCTGCAAGGTCGGGAAAGAATTCCCGCATTCCCGTTGATTCTCAAGAGGAGGCGCTCTCCACAGGAAAGGCGAGAGGAACTCCAGGGACATGCCAGCATTCTCCGAGTCCCCAGATGTCTCAGTCCATTCCAGGGAAACCTGTTTCCCCGCACTGACTCGACTTTCAAGCGAGGATCGACTCACACCACTGTGGCCACGTGGGACAGCCCTGTGGCAAAGCCTCGTGTGAAAGCCTCGTGGGAAAGCCTCGAAGGAAAGCCACAGATCCCTTGATCCACGCGAAGGGAAGCGCGACACTGCTGCTACAGCTCGGGAGGAAAGCGCACGTGCATTGCCCCACGAGACGAGGACTGACTCCCCTGGGGAGACTCCAGCAGTACACCAAGATCCATGTACCAGCACTGGAGAGGAATCCTCAGGTTACAGCACCGACTCTACGTAAGGTCTGAGGCCCCGCATCAACGGAGAGGAATCCGGAGAGAGGCCCCGAGCAACTCGCATGGGGACTGGAATTTCCTGAGGCCACCAGAGCTGGTCCCTGAGGTCCCCATTGTAAGTCGAGAGCACCTGCCGCAACTCGAGAATATCAGGAGTTTCTCCCCTCCAGGCGAGATGAGGCCCATTTCCATTGAGGCATCTCGGGGCTAATCACACCTAACCTCTAGAACTGCCAAAGGGTCCTTCACACCCTTGCTGCAACTCAAGAAGTTCCCCAACATACCCGTCTCCACTCAGAGGAAGCACGAGAGTCCTTCCCACATGAGGAGGAGCCCCGTTTCCACCTCATAGCTCGAAAGAAGGGATCCTTTCCCTGCGTGGTCGGGAAAGAATTTCCGGCATTCCCATCGCATCTCAAGAGTAGGCGCTCTCCACAGAAAAGGCGAGAGGAACTCCAGGGTCGTGCCACCATTCCCAGATTCCCTCAGATGTCTCAGTCCATTCCAGGGAAACTTGTTTTCCCTGCACTGCCTCGACTTTCAAGCCGAGGATCGACTCACACCACGGTGGCACGTGGGACAGCCCTGTGGGGAAAGCCTCGTGGAAAAGCCTCGAGGGAAAGCCTTCAGGGAAAGCCACTGATACCATGATCCAATCGCCAAGAAGCGTGACACTGCTGCCTACAGCTCCGGAGGAAAGGCACGTGCATGCCCCCACTCGAGACGAGGACTGACTCCCCTGGGGAGACTTCAGAAGTACCCCAAGATCCATGTCAGCACTGTCAGGAATCCTCAGGTTCCGGCACCAACTCCACACAAAGTCTTAGGCCCTGGCATCGACGGGAGAGGACCCCGAGAGGCCCCGAGCAACTTGCATGGGGACTGGCCTTTCCTGAGGCCACCAGAGCGGGTCCCTGAGGTCCCTGTCGTAAGTCGAGAGCACCTGCCGCAACTCGAGAAAATTCAGGAGGTTCTCCCTCCAGGCGAGATGAGGCCCATTTCCACTGAGGCATCTCCGATGCTAATCACACCTAACCTCTGGAACTTGCCAAAGCGTTCCTTCACTTGCTGCAACTCAAGAAGTTCCCGGACATACCCGTCGACACTCGAGAGGAAGTACGAGAGTCCCGCCCACATCCAGAGGAGCCCCGTTTCCGCCTCCTAGCTCGAGAGGAGGGATCCTTTCCCTGCGTGGGTGGGGAAAGAATTTCCGGCGTTCCCGTTGCATCTCAAGAGGGGGTTGCTCTCCACAGGAAAGGCGAGAGGAAGTCCAGGGTCGTGACACCATTCCCAGAGTCCCCCAGATGTCTCAGTCAATTCACGAAATCCTGTTTTCCCTGCACTGCCTCGACTTTCAAGCCGAGGATCAACTCACACCACGTTGGTACTTGGGACAGCCCTGTGGGGAAGTCGTGGGAAAGCCTCGAGGGAAAGCCACAGATCCCTTGATTCATGCGAAGGGAAGCGTGACACTGCTGCTACAGCTCGGAGGAAAGCGCACGTGCATGCCCCCACTCGAGACGGAGGACTGACTCCCCTCGGGAGACTCCAGTAGTACCCCAAGATCCATGTCAGCACTGGAGAGGAATCCTCAGGTTCCGGCACCGACTCCGTACAAGGTCTCAGACCCCGGCATCAACGGGAGAGGAATCCCGAGAGGCCATCGAACAACTCGCATGGAGACTGGCCTTTCCTCAGGACACCGGAGAGGGTCCCTGAAATCCCCGTCGTAATTCTAGAGCACCTGCCACACTCGAGAAAATCCAGGAGGTTCTCCCCTCCAGGTTAGATGAGGCCCATTTCCGCTGAGGCGTCTCGAGGCTAATCACACCTAACCTCTGGAATTCCAAAGGTTCCTTCACACCTTAGCTGCACTCAAGAAGTTCCCCGACACACCCGTCTCCACTCCAGAGGAAGCACGAGGGTCCTGGCCACATCCAGAGGAGCTCCGTTTCCGCCTCCAAGCTAAAGATGAGGTATCCTTCCCTGCTTCCTCGGGGATAGAATTCCCAACGTTTCGGACGCTTCTCAAGAGGAGGCCCACTGCACAGGAAAGGTGAGAAGAACTCATGGGTCGTGCCACCATTCCAAGAGTCCCCCAGATATCTCAGTCCATTCCAGAGGATCCTGTTTTTCCTGCACTGCTTCGACTTTCACGCCGAGGATCGACTCACACCACGGTGGCACGGGAGGGCCCTGTGGGAAAGCCTCGTGGAAAGCCTTGAGGGAAAGCCACAGATCCCTTGATCCACGCGAAGGGAAGCGTGACACTGCTGCTACAGCACGGGAGGAAAGCGCACGTGCATCCCCACTCGAGACGAGGACTGACTCCCCTTGGGAGACTTCAGAAGTACCCCAACATGCATGTCAGCCTGGAGAAGAATCCTCAGATTCCGGCCCCGACTCCACACAAGGTCTTAGGCCCTGGCATCGACGGGAGTGGAATAGCGACAGGCCCTCTAGCAACTCGCATGGGACTGGCCTTTCCTGAGGTCACCAGAGCGTGTCCCTGAGGTCCCCGTCGTAAGTCGAGAGCACCTGCCGCAACTCGGTAAAATCCAGGCGCGTTCTCCCCTCCAGGCGAGATTGAGGCCCGTTTCCCCTGAGGTGTCTCGAGGCTAATCACACGTGACCTCTGGAACTTCCAAAGAGTCTTTCACAGTCATGCTGCAACTCAAGAAGTTCCCCGACATACCCGTCTCCACTCAAGAGGAAGCACGAGTGTCCCGGCCACATCCAGAGGAGCTCCGTTTCCGGCTCGTAGCTCGAGATGAGCGATCCTTTCCCTGATTGGCGGGAAAGAATTCCCGGCATTCCCATCGCATCTCAAGAGGAGGCGCTCTCCAAAGGAAAGGGGAGAGGAACTGCAGGGTCGTGCCACCATTCCGAGACTCAACCAGATGTCTCAGTCCATTCCACAGGAACCTGTTTTCCCTGCACTGCCTTGGCCTTCATGCGAGGATCGACTCACACCACTGTCACACGTGGGACAGCCCTGTGGGAAAGCCTAGTGGGAAAGACTCGAGGGAAAGCCACAGTCCCTTGGTCCAGGCATGGGGAAGCGTGACACTGCTGCCTACAGCATGGGAGGAAAGGGCACGCTCATGCCCCCACTCGAGACGAGGCCTGACTCCCTTGTGGAGACTCGAGAAGTACCACAAAATCCATGTCAGCACTGGAGAGGAATCCTCAGCTTCCGGCCCGA
>NW_017195949.1:0-8704 GCF_001704415.2 Capra hircus
AAAAAAAAATAGTGTGTTCTAATTTCATTATTTCGATGTAGGTGTCCTGCTTCCCAGTACTATTTGCCAATGAGACTGTCTTCTCCACTGTATACTCTTGAGTACTCTTTCATAGATTAATTGACCATAGGTTTGGAGACCTGTGTTTTAAAATTGTACTTTTTCTTCCTTGACATCAGAATGAGTAGTTTTATGTTCTGTCATGTTATACTTAAGTAAAATTGTACATTCAGAGCATCTCAATTGGCCAAGTTACAGAAGATATAAATTATTATGTGGATGTGACAGATTCTATAATTCTTGGGCTCTTTTGAGAAAGCTGCCCTTAGCAAACATCCACAGGAGTGAACAAAAGGCAACAGGAAAATGGACTTTATGAGACTTAATAAATATTTCTAATTAAATGCAAAGAATGGAATTAACTGTAATACCTCTTTAAAATTAAAATTACTGTAATGTGGAAAAACAACCTGTGTCTTGTTTAGAGTTTCAGCATACTCTCTTAACATACATTTACTCTAAATGAAGAATGAAGTATTACTTAACATCAGAACAGTTATTTATTTATTTATTATTATTATTTTTTAATTTTTATTTTACTTTACTTTGCTTTACAATACTGTATTGGTTTTGCCATACGTTGACATGAATCAGAACAGTTTTTATAGTTATATCATTTGAGCAAATTGTTTCAGACACTGCCTCCCCTCCCCACCAAAAATCATTAACCAAAGTCACTAATAAGTAGAAAGGGAAAATTGAGCCCCTTCCTCTTTCGATTTCCGATTAGCAGACCTATTGCACTTAGTCGCTCAGTCGTGTCTGTGTCTGACTCTTTGTGACCCACGGCCTGTAGCTGGCCCGGCTCCTCTGTCCGTGGGATTCTCCAGGCAAGGATACTGAAGTGGAGTGCCGTGCCCTCTTCCAGGGGATCTTCCCAACCCAGGGATCAAACCCAGGTCTCCTACATTTCAGGTGGATTCTTTACTGTCTGAGCCACCAGGGAAGCCCAAGAACACTGGAGTGGGTAGCCTGTCCCTTCTCCATGGGAACTTCCCCAACCAGGAATTGAACCAGGGTCTCCTGCATTGCAGGTGGATTCTTACCATCTGAGCTACCCGGGAAACCCAGCAGACCTCTTAATGAACAATAAAAGGGGACAGCAGCAGCAGCAAGGAAGGCATTTAGAAAGAAAGAAAAAGGAGCAGTGAAAGATAATTTGTGAAAACAGGTTCAGGTCCTAGGCAGTTCAGATTGAGCTGCCTCCATGTGTTGTGTGGTCCATGATCACTAGAATTACAAGCTCAATTTCTTAATTGCTTCTTTGATCTTATCCAAGGAGAAAATTGGATTTCTAGTGTGTGTGTGTGTGTGTGTGTGTGTGTGTGTGTGTGTGTGTAGAGCAATTCTACTAAAGCTGCTATGTAGCAGCTCCATTTGCCAGCCTTTCACTCTCAGAATAATAAACTACAACCACAGCAAACTTTAAGAAACATGTTAACCTCTCAGATAAAGGATTCTGCCCCTCTTAGCAGCTGACAGTAATCCAGAACCCTAAAGAAATTCCAGAAGCATCTCCTTCTTTCCCAAATACTGCTCAGATTCTGTCAAACCAACTTGATAGTTTGCTGTCAGGCCCCTGCCATCTGGTTTGTCTGATATCAACCTGCTTTTTAGATAAATTGACTTTCATTTTCTTGAATCAAGGTATTTGCCAACTCTGTATATCTGTATAAATATCCCTGAAAGCTCAGAGTCTCAGAGCTAAAAGCACTAACTAATGATAACAACCCAACTGCCCTGGGCAGAATATAAGATGCTACATACTGCTGAGTGTCAGTAATCATACTGTAAAACTTCCATTTTCTTCCTTTCCTATAGCCTTATAATAATAAAAGATTAGGTTAGACCTTTGTCTGCCTAGTAAAACAGGGGAATCAAACCATTTAAACACCAGCCAGACCTACCACCCAAATAGATTCTCCCTATTCTCTCTGTCCTGCCTGTTTCTGAAATATTGTCCAAGTTATAATATCACTGTGAAACATTTGGTGCTCATGATAAAGAACCCCATGTGCCATTGCAAGAGACTCATAAGAAACATGGGTTCAATCCTGGGTTGGAAAGATCCTTGAAGATGGAAATGGCATTTACTCTTTATTCTAGCCTGGAGAATCCCATTGACAGAGGAGCCTGACGGGCTAAAGTCCATAGGGTTACAAAGAGTCGGACACAACTGAAGTGACTTAACACACACACACACACATACACAATATGTTACTGTGAAACACTGGTGCTAATTGTTTTTTTCTGCTGATTAACAGGTTTTGGATTCAGGGAGACTGAAAGAGTACACTCGCCATATGGTTTGCTACAAAATACAGATAGCCTGTTTTACAAGATGGTGCAGAAACTGGGCCAAGGCAGAGGCCTCTGCCCTCACTGAAAGGCAAAACAGGTGAGCCGGCTGCAGGGTGTTGTAGTCTGTCTCCTGGTTCACTCTTCAGAATCTCCACCAGGGGTCTCGGTGCCCTTTTCAATCATAAACCTCCAGAGACTAAGCTTCATGACTGGGTCTTAACAACATGTGGTAGGTTGAAAGCAGGTCTGCTGAGAATCTGCAGCAGTGGTAGGGGTGGGGTTTAGGGTGAGTGTGCACTTCTGTGCACACACACCTGTGCCTAAGAGACAGATTTTGGATAGGACTCACCACACACTAGACCCTAGGTTCAGATTCCCTTAGAGCACAGAACACTTTCATTTTGCAGACCGCTTTGTGTTTCATTCTGATTGGTCCTCAGCACATTTGTGATGCAAGTGTGTCCAGAAACATCCGTGAAATTTGAGAGTTTAAGGGAAAAAATTCTGGAATATCTTGAGACTAGGAAGATTTACCAGGAAAAGGTATAAGTTGCTTCTGTTTCTAACCTGTAAAGAAAACTCCTACATGTTACTGTCACTTAATCCCTAATTCTTGGTTGTTTGGAATTTTATTCAATTACCCTGTCCTTGCCCATGCTCCCTCTAACTTCTAGAAGAAAGGTATATTGTCATCAGGAAATATCAGGAATTCACAATACCTTAGCACTGTACTCTGAATGGTGCTTGAAGATGAGGTGGGTGAAAGCACTAAGCGCTGTACATGTGTGAGGAAGGCCCTTGATGAGTGACCTTTCTAATAAATGAGAAATGATAGTATCTTGGACAGATGTGACAACTGAGGTCTAGTTTAAGGGACTTAGCCATCGTCATGCAGCCACCTGTAATTCATTCTGGAACAAGGTGGGATTGACACTGATGGGAAGATAGGTGGAGGGAGGGAAGGTGTGGTGTTCTTGCTGCCTGAGATGCATGGTTTGGGGTGGGATGAGGCCTCAGGCTGTATGTGGTGAGGCTTCCGCCATGAAAATTTATGTCTGGGCAGTAAATTATGGATGCATTTTACCTTCTTCATACTTTTCTGCATTTCCCAGATTTTTACTTGTTTTAAAGTAGAATAAAATTGTGTAATATTTAAAATATCTGTTAAAGTAAACATGCCCCAGTATCTAACAGTATTTCTGTATGAAAAATGTATCTAAAATGTGGCCTAAATTCCCTCTGTCATTGTTTCATCTCAATCCTCCTTAGAAATGAGGAAATGGACAGCAGTACCTTCCACTCTTCATAAGGTACAAGATAGCTTTTTGTAAGTACTATATTGAATGCAAATGTTGAGAAGCTGAACATGGAGCTCTGTATTTTTGTACCTAAAATTCAGCAGACTGCTTTCATCTACTACAGTGTCTCCCAGTCAGAATTTCCCTCCTGAGATCTGATAGTCATTTGTGATTTCCCATATAACCTAGTTACAAAGCAGCAAGGACTCTAAAACCCTTTTGTTCTTTAGAAACTTAGGCATTACACATTTTGATGTGTCCCCACCTATGTGTCAAAGTGTTCATTTAAAAACTACATTATCCTTATGTATGATCGAGTCATTGAATAATGAGAAATTGATCTCTAGGTTTTGAGTTAGTAAAATGATTTTACTTATCAATTTACTCTAGTCTTAAAAAACATATTTGTGAATAAGAATGATCAGAACTCAAGTATATCTACAGGTGGTTTGACATTATGTCCAGCCCCAGTGAAGGTTTTAATGGGGCTTCCTCCTCCATAGAATAAATACACCCCTGGTTTTTCCTACTGTGCCTCTAGTAGTGATATGATTTGCTTCACATGAAGCAGTGACCTAAGAATGTGTTGCTTTAGGAGAAGGACTTTAAAACTCATAAACGTGTGGTTTTTGTCTCCCCTCCCTCAGGTGCGCTCTGAAAGGAAATAACCAGATATCACTCACAGTGACCATGTGATTATGAATATTATGAATGGCCAATGGACAACTCTCAGCCTTCACAACTTTTGAGTCAACTCTCTGATTCTACCATGAGTTCATGTCTATTCCCAAGGCATTGTTCCAATTGATTTCTGCACTGTGTAAATTATGTTGTTCTTTTTTTACACCAGCAACAGATATTGACATATTATAAGATATTAACCTATAATTTTTCTCCAACTTCACTCAATGATTTCAAGCTCTTGCAAAAGGATTTATTGTATTTATTTATGAGTTGTACTATTTTATTTTTTATCCAAATCAGAGGTACAGGCCACCAATAAAAGGTGTCTCCCAGGTTTTGTGTCTGGAGAGACTCTGGAGCCAAACTTATTTTCTAAGATTTGAGACAAAGTTCTCACAATTGTTTTTTTACTGTTCGCAGAATTACATCTTCCTTTCCAATTATATTACGGATTCCTGAAGATCGTGTGAAGGTGCCGTTTTGTGTCACCACTTCCTTTATGTCATGTTTTGTGTCACCTACGATCCATTTTCCACTCAAAGGCCTCTGGTTAAAATACTCCAGAGAAAAGTAATAGGAAAAACATACAGTGTATGTAGTTTAAGTGACATTATAGAAAAGAGAGATGTCACCCTCCAAAAAAATATGGTTAAAATACATAAGGGCAATACTGTACATTCATCTCCTGTGTCCCCTGCATTGCCGGCAGAGTCTTTATCGCTGAGCCATGTGGTGGATTCATGTCAATGTATGGTAAAGCGAATACAGTATTGTAAACTAAAATAAAGTAAAAATAAAAATTTAAAAAATTAAAAAATAAAAGAGAAGGAAGAGAAAATATGCCTTATCAAACTAGGAACCCATCTAGGGGATTTGCTAATAAAGACAGACCTGTTCTAGACTCTTCTTGATAGGGGATTTTATTTTTTTAATTAAAAAATTGTGGTAAAATATATATAACATAAAATTTGCCATATAACCATTTTCAATCACACAATTTGGCATTAATCACACTCACAGTGTTGTGCAGCCATCATTGTCTGCATAACTTTTGGTAACTATGTGCTTCCTATTCAGTGTGTTATTTCTGCAGTCATTTTGGTAAGTTTCACTTTTCTAGAAGTAGATCTTTTTCCTGTGAGTTTTTGAGCTTGACTGGCATAAATTTATTCACAATATCTTATATGTTTAATCTCTGCAGCATCTCTGTGCTCTTTTGGCCTTTTAGTTTTCTTTGAGGCTTCTCATTTTTTTATGAATAATCTTGTATAACTTTTTCCTATTTTCAAAGAATCAAATTATTGCTTGGTTGATACTCTGCTTTTTTTCTAGTTCATCATATCATTCTTTCTTTCAACTTTTCCTTTATTTTGAGTTTTTTTCTCTGAATTCTTAAATTGGAAACAGATTAATAATAAAATTATTTTTCTAACATAAGTATATAAAGCTGACAATTTTTCTGTGATCCACTTTAGCTACAAACTACAAGTCTTGATACTTACCACCCAACCACTAGCCAAAGTATTATGTATTTTCTAATTCCAATTTAATTCATTTAACTATATCTTTTACCATGAGTTATTCATAAGTATAATATTCTCTAAATTTCAAATGCTAATGGCTTTTTTCACTAGATTGAACACATGGAACTGCTAACATTCAGCCTTTATATAAAATGGCACTTACATGTATTTAAACGTAATAGTTTTTCTTTTATTAATATATAACTTAATTTCATTTTGGTCAGAAAACATTAGTTGTGGATTTTAAACCAAAGGTAATGATATTCACACAAAAAGTCCTTGTTTCCGCCATTTTGTGTTTTTAAAATGTTTTAAGTACATGTGTAACTAGTAATTTTTCAAATAAAAGTCCTCCATGAGTACTGGAATGTTTTCTGATACATGTTGCAGGCTGGTTCTCTGGAATGCAGACTCAGATTGAGTTTAGTGAGTTTAGTGCTGGGATGTTTATCAGGGCTGCCCTTGGAATCAACAGTGTGGAATCAGGAGGGAAGAAACGGGATAGGGCAGAAGGAAGGATCAAGCTGGATCACTGGCTGGATGACCTTAGCTGATCCCATGGGGCATCTGGAGTGAAGATGGCCCTTCAGGGTTGTCCTGACACATGCAATGGCCAGGTCTTTATACCTCCACCTGGAAGGGTCACTGCATGCAGCCTAGTGGTTTAAGGTTGCCCACTGGCAGCACCCCCAGCAGCTGGGGCAACGGGTCCTTGAAAGCAGGTCTGAACAGCATGTCTCCATGTCCCCCCACATCCTGTGTCACAGCTCTAAGGTAGGTGATGAAGGATGTACTGTGGGGGGAAACTCTTGATGACTGATGTGTAAGTCAGAATGATGAGTTAGTGATTCTCCTCAATACCCTCTGGTTTAAAAAATAGAGGGGAAGGTCCATGAAGGGGAGAAATCTCATTTTCTAGGGTCAGCCCAGTTGTCACCTCTTCTAGGAAGTCACCTTTAGATCAGTCATCATCCTAGGTAACTCGTATTTCTGTAGGACCCTGAGCACTCTCATTTGTTAAACTGAACCGTACTTGGTTAGTGTCCTATTGTCATCCAGTATCGTGATTTTAAAATAAGGGCCCTGTTCTTTCCATTTTACACAGGTTATGTAAACTATGTAGCCTGCCCTGACTATGAGTATTCATATGGTCTTATTTCAGCTCATTCGCTCAGTCGTGTCCGACTCTTTGCGACCCCATGAACCGCAGCACCAGCCCTCCCTGTCCATCACCAACTCCCAGAGTCCACCCAAACCCATGTCCATTGAGTCAGTGATGCCATCCAACCATCTCATCCTCTCGATCCCTTTTCCTCCTGCCCTCAATCTTACTCAGCATCAGGGTCTTTTCAAATGAGTCAGCTCTTCACATCAGGTAGCCAAAGCATTGGAGTTTCAGCTTCAACATCCATCCTTTCAATGAACACCCAGGACTGATCTCCTTTAGAATGGACTGGTTGGATCTCCTTGCAGTTCAAGGGACTCTCAAGAGTCTTCTCCAACACCACAGTTCAAAAGCATCAATTCTTCTGCGCTCAGCTTTCTTTATCCATATGGTCTGCTTTCTCACTAAACCAAGTGAAAAAAAGACTTGAAACTGTGCTCTATTCACTTAATAATTTCATCTTTCAGCACAGTGTCTGTCACATAGGGGGCACTCAGTAAATGTTTGCTGAATGAATAAATGATGACTGAGAACAAAACTTCCTTGTCAACTTTGTAATTTTGGAATTCTAAGAAGTAGCCTGGGATAACAGAAAGCCCTGATTTTGGAGTCAGTCACACTGATCTGCCTGTTAGGTCTTTCTCTGCTCTCACTAGCAGTGTGGGTGTCCAAAGAATGACTGCACAGAATGGGATACTTGACAATGAAAGGAAAGCAGTAACCAGCCAGAGTGCCAGGGAAATAAACTGGCACCATCCTTGACAAAATGGACTATGGACACCCTACAGCCATGTAGCCTTAGTTATATACTTAGACAAGTATCTTAACCTCTGAATCTCAGCTTCTTCATCTAGAAGATGGATATGATTCCTGCTCTTGGAGTTCTTTGGTTGGGATGATAGGTGGACCAAGAGCATCCAGAGACACAAGCTGGAATCACTGACCTTGGTGATTCCTAACCACCAGGAGAGGAGAGCAAGGTGAGTGTGGATGAATGAGGTTTGTAGACTGTAGAAGGTGTATTTGAGGAGGTCCTCATCTGATGGCCTAAATCAGACTGTTCTTCCTCCACATGTAGTGAAAATGACATAAGCCTCCAGGGAGGAGCACAAGCTCTGGAGTCACCCTTTAGGGACAAATACTGGTTCTGGGCATTGCTGACTGGGTTTGGATACAAATTCTGCTCCTGTTTACCATGGGGTCTTAAGGTTGGGAAGTCCACTGTGCTTCAGTGTCTTTGTCTGAAAGTTTGAGGTGAGGATAGTATGATTCACAGAGGGTTTTTTGCAAAGATTACTATGACAGTGAGTCTCACTGTGTGGTCTGTGCACTAGTGCCAGTCCATGAACTATTTGTAACCAGGTTAGAAGTAAGTACAGGAAACTCAAGAAAGCTAGAAACTCAGAGCCATCAGCTATTGCCGTGACATCCACACTCAGGATGGATGTGATCCTGAACAGCCCAGAGGCCAAAGTGAGTGTTGCACTTGAAGAGGGAGACGCACACTAGCCACGCACAGTGGATCAGTGACTAAGTTGCAATGGGCTGAAAATGTAAAATTAAAACTGATATGTAATTCCAGACAGTTGAGAAACACTGCTTTTGAAGCAATGTTGGATATGTGATTAGTTGTTAATCAGTCCTTATTCCCATCATGATTATGTTTAAAATGA
>NW_017195950.1:0-8703 GCF_001704415.2 Capra hircus
TCGATCCGGCATGAAAGGAAGGCCAAGGCAGTGCAGGAAAACAGGTTCCTGTGGAATGGACTGAGACATCTGGGTGAGTCTCGGAATGGTGGCACGACCCTGCAGTTCCTCTCCCCTTTCCTTTGGAGAGCGCCTCCTCTTGAGATGCGATGGGAATGCCGGGAATTCTTTCCCGACCAATCAGGGAAAGATCGCTCATCTCGAGCTAGCGAGCCGGAAACGGAGCTCCTCTGGATGTGGCCGGGACACTCGGTGCTTCCTCTTGAGTGGAGACGGGTATGTCGGGGAACTTCTTGAGTTGCAGCATGACTGTGAAAGACTCTTTGGAAGTTCCAGAGGTTAGGTGTTATTAGCCTCGAGACGCCTCAGCGGAAATGGGCCTCATCTCGCCTGGAGGGGAGAACTTCCTGGATTTTCTCGAGTGTGGCAGGTGGCTCTAGAATTACGACGGGGACCTCAGGAACCCTCTCCGGTGTCCTGAGGAAAGGCCAGGCTCCATGCGAGTTGTTCGATGGCCTCTTGGGATTCCTCTCCCGTTGATGCCGGGGTCTGAGACCTTGTACGGAGTCGGTGCCGGAACCTGAGGATTCCTCTCCAGTGCTGACATGGATCTTGGGTACTACTGGAGTCTCCCCGAGGGAAGTCAGTCCTCGTCCGAGTGGGGGCATGCACGTGCGCTTTCCTCCCGAGCTGTAGCAGCAGTGTCACGCTTCCTTCGCGTGAATCAAGGGATCTGTGGCTTTCCCTCGAGGCTTTCTCACGAGGCTTTCCCACAGGGCTGTCCCACGTACCACATGGTGTGAGTTGATCCCCAGCTTGAAAGTCGAGGCAGTGCAGGGAAAACAGGATTTCCTGGAATTGACTGAGACATCTGGGGGACTCTGGGAATGGTGGCATGACAGGGAGTTCCTCTCGCCTTTCCTGTGGAGAGTGACTCCGAGAATTCTTTCGGCTATCACGCTGGGAAAAGGATCCCTCCTCTCGAGCTATGAGTCGGAAACGGGGCTCCTCTGGATGTGGGCGGGACTCTCGTGCCTCCTCTCGAGTGGAGACGGGTATGTCGTGGAACTTCTTGAGTTGCAGCAAGGGTGTGAAGGACCTTTGGAAATTCCAGAGCTTAGGTGTGATTAGCCTCGAGACGCCCCAGCGGAAATGGGCCCATCTCTCCTGGAAGGGACAACCACCTGGATTTTCTCAAGTTGCGGCAGGTGCTCTCGACCTATGACGGGGACCTCAGGGAACCGCTCCTGTTGGCCTGAGGAAATGCCAGTCCCCATGCGAGTTGCACGGTGGCCTCTCAGGTTTCCTCTCCCGTCGATGCCTGGGCCTAAGACCTTGTTTGGAGTCGGTGCCAGAACCAGAGGATTCCTCTCCAGTGCTGACATGGATCTTGGGGTACTTCTGGAGTCTCCCCAGGGGAGTCAGTCCTCGTCTCGAGTGGGGGCATGCACGTGTGCTTTCCTCCCGAGCTGTAGCAGCAGTGTCACGCTTCCCTTCGCGTGGATCAAGGGATCTGTGGCTTTCCCTCGAGGCTTTCCACGAGACTTTCCCACGAGGCTTTCCCACAGGGCTGTCCCACGTGCCACCGTGGTGAAAGTCGACCCTGGGCTTGAAAGTCGAGGCAGTGCAGGGAAAACAGGTTTCCCTGGAATGGACTGAGACATCTGGGGGACTCTGGGAATGGTGTCACGACCTGGACTTCCTCTCGCCTTTCCTGTGGAGAGCACCACCTCTTTGAGATGCAACGGGAACGCCGGAAATTCTTTCCCCACCAAGCAGGGAAAGGATCCCTCCTCTCTAGCTAGGAGGCGGAAACGGGGCTCCTCTGGATGTGGGCGGGACTCTCGTACTTCCTCTCGAGTGTCGACGGGTATGTGGGGGAACTTCTTGAGTTGCAGAAGGTGTGAAGGACGCTTTGCAAGTTCCAGAGGTTAGGTGTGATTAGCGTCGAGATGCCTCAGTGGAAATGGGCTCATCTCGCCTGGAGGGGAGAACCTCCTGAATTTTCTCGAGTGCGGCAGGTGCTCTCGACTTACGACAGGGACCTCAGGGACCCGCTCTGGTGGACTCAGGAAAGGACAGTCCCATGCAAGTTGCTCGGGGCCTCTCGGATTCCTCTCCCGTCGATGCCGGGCCTAAGACTTTGTGTGGAGTCGGTGCCGGAACCTGAGTTCCTAACAGTGCTGACATGGATCTTGGGTACTTCTGAAGTCTCCCAGGGGAGTCAGTCCTCGTCTCGAGTGGGGGCATGCACGTGCGCTTTCCTCCCGAGCTGTAGCAGCAGTGTCACACTTCTTGGCGATTGGATCATGGTATCAGTGGCTTTCCTGAAGGCTTTCCTCGAGGCTTTTCCACGAGGCTTTCCACAGGGCTGTCCCACGTGCCACCGTGGTGTGAGTTGATCCTCGCTTGAAAGTCGAGGCAGTGCAGGGAAAACAAGTTTCCCTGGAATGGACTGAGACATCTGAGGGAATCTGGGAATGGTGGCACGACCCTGGAGTTCCTCTCGCCTTTTCTGTGGAGAGCGCCTACTCTTGAGATGCGACGGGAATGCCGGAAATTCTTTCCCGACCACGCAGGGAAAGCATCCCTTCTTTCCAGCTATGAGGTGGAAACGGGGCTCCTCCTCATGTGGGAGAGACTCTCGTGCTTCCTCTCGAGTGGAGACGGGCAGGTTGGGGAACTTCTTGAGTTGCAGCAAGCGTGAGAAGGACCCTTTGGTAGTTCTAGAGGTTAGGTGTGATTAGCCCCGAGATGCTCAATGGAAATGGGCCTCATCTCGCCTGGAGGGGAGAAACTCCTGGATATTCTAGAGTTGCTGCAGGTGCTCTCGACTTACGATGGGGACCTCAGGGACCCGCTCTGGTGGCCTCAGGAAATTCCAGTCCCCATGCGAGTTGCTCGGGGCACTCTCCGGATTCCTCTCCCGTCGATGCGGGCCTCAGACCTTACGTAGAGTCGGTGCTGTAACCTGAGGATTCCTCTCCAGTGCTGACATGGATCTTGGTGTACTGCTGGAGTCTCCCCAGGGGAGTCAGTCCTCGTCTCGGTTGAGGGCATGCACGTGCGCTTTCCTCCCCAGCTGTAGCAGCAGTGTCGCGCTTCCTTCGCGTGGATCAAGGGATCTGCGGCTTTCCCTCGAGGCTTTCCCACGAGGCTTTCCACGAGGCTTTGCCACAGGGCTGTCCCACGTGCCACAGTGGTGTGAGTCGATCCTCGGCTTGAAAGTCGAGTCAGAGCGGGGAAACAGGATTCCCTGGAATGGACTGAGACATCTGGGGGACTCGGAGAATGGTGGCATGTCCCTGGAGTTCCTCTCGCCTTTCCTGTGAAGAGCGCCTCCTCTTGAGATGGGACGGGAACGCCGGGAATTCTTTCCGACCTCCCAGGGAAAGGATCCCTCCTCTCGAGCTATGAGGCGGAAACGGGGCTCCTCTGGATGTGGGCGGAACTATCGTGCTTCCTCTTGAGTGGAGACGGGTATGTCGGGGAACTTCTTGATTTGCAGCAAGGGTATGAAGGACCCTTTGGAAGTTCCAGAGTTTAAGTGTGCTTAGCTTGAGATGTGTCAGCGGAAATAGGCTTCATTTTGCCTGGAGGGGAGAACATCCTTGATTTTCTCGAGTTGCGGCAGGTGCTCTCGACTTACGACGGGGACCGCAGGGACCCGCTCTGGTGGCCTCAGGAAAGGCCAGTCAAGATCCAAGACAGCACTGGAGAGGGAGAGACATCACGAGAGGCTTCCGAGCAACTCGCATGGTGACTGGCCTTTCCTGAGGACACCAAAGCGGGTCCCTGAGGTCGCCGTCGTAAGTTGAGAGCACCTGCGGCAACTCGAGAAAATCAGGAGGTTCTCCCCTCCAGGCGAGATGAGACCCATTTGCGCTGAGGCATCTCGAGGTTAATCACACCTAACCTCTGGAACTTCCAAAGGGCCTTCACACGCTTGCTGCAACTCAAGAAGTTCCCCGACATACCCGTTTCCACTCGAAAGGAAGCACGAGAGTCCCGCCCACAACCAGAAGAGCCCGTTTCAGCCTCATAGCTCGAGAGGAGGGATCCTTTCCCTGCGTGCTAGGGAAAGAATTTCCGGCGTTCCCGTCGCATCTCAAGAAGAGGCGCTCTCCACAGGAAAGGCGAGAGGAACTCAGGGTCGTGCCACCATTCCCAGAGCCCCCAGATGTCTCAGTCGATTCCAGGGAAACCTCTTTTCCCCGCAATGCCTCGACTTTCAAGCCGAGGATCGACTCAGACCTCGGTGGCACGTGGGACAGCCCTGTGAAAAGCCTAGTGGGAAAGCCTTTTGGGAAAGCCTACAGAGAAAGCCACAGATCCCTGGATCCACGCAAAGGGAAGCGTGACACTGCTGCTATAGCTCGGGAGGAAAGCGCACGGGCACGCCACACTCGCGACGAGGACTGACTCCCCTGGAGACTCCAGAAGTACCCCAAGATCCATGTCAGAACTGGAGAGGAATCCTCAGGTTCCGGCACCGACTCCACACAAGGTCTCAGGCCCCGGCATAGACGGGACAGGAATCGCTAGAGGCGCACGAGCAACTCGCATGGGACGGGCCTTTCCTGAGGGCACTAGAGCGGGTCCTGAGGTCCCCGTCGTAAGCCGAGAGCACCTGCGGCAACTCGAGAAAATCCAGGAGGTTATCCCCTCCAAGCGAGATGAGGCCCATTTCCGCTGAGGAGTCTCGAGGCTTATCACCCCTAATCTCTGGAACTTCAAAGGGTCCTTCACACCCTTGCTGCAACTCAAGAAGTTCCCCGACATACCCGTCTCCACTCGAGAGGAAGCTCGAGAGTCCGCCCTCATCCTTAGGAGCCCCTTTTCCGCTTCCTAGCTCGAGAGGAGGGATCCTTTCCCTGCGTGGTCGGGAAAGAATTCCCGGCGTCCCGTCGCATCTCAAGAGGAGGCGCTCTCCACAGGAAAGGCCAGAGGAACTCCAGGTCATGCCACCACTCCCAGAGTCCCCCAGATGTCTCAGTCCATTCCAGGGAAACCTGTTTCCCTGGACTGCCTCGACTTAAAGCCGAGGATCGACTCACACAACGGTGGCACGTGGGACAGCCCTGCAGGAAAGCCTCGTGGGAAAGCTCGTGGGAAAGCTCGAGGGAATGCCACAGATCCCTTGTTCCCCGCGAAGGGAAGCGTGACACTGCTGCTACAGCTCGGAGGAAAGCGCACGTGCATGCCCCACTCGAGACGAGGACTGACTCCCTGGGGAGATTCCAGAAGTACCCAAGATCCATGTCAAGCACTGGAGAGGAATCCTCAGGTTCCGGAACTGTATCCAGACAAGGTCTCAGGCCCCAGCATCGACTGGAGAGGAATCCCGAGAGGCCCGGAGCAACTCGCATGGGGACTGGCCTTTCCTGAGGCCAGCAGAGCGGGTCCCTGAGGTCCCGTCGTAAGTCAAGAGCACCTGCAGGCAAATCGAGAAAATCCAGCAGGTTCTCCCTCCAGGCGAGATGAGGCCCATTTCCGCTGAGGCGTCTCGAGGCTATTCGCACTTAACCTCTGGAAGGTCCAAAGGGTCCTTCACACCCTTGCTGCAACTCAAGAATTTCCCGACATACCCGTCTCCACTCGAGAGGAAGCACTAGAGTCCGCCCACATCCAGAGGAGCCCCGTTTCCCCTGCTAGCTCGAGAGAAGTGATCCTTTCCCTGAGTGGTCGGGAAAGAATTCCCGCGTTCCCGGTCGCATGCCAAGTGGATGCGCTCTCCACAGAAAGGCGAGAGAACTCCAGGGTCGTGTCACATTCCCAGAGAACCCAGATGTCTCAGTCCATTCCAGGGATACCTGTATTCCCTGCCTGCCTCGACTTTCAAGCCGAGGATCGACTCACACCACGGTGGCACGTGGGACAGCCCTGTGGGAAAGCCTCGTGGGAAAGCCTCGTGGGAAAGCCTCGAGGGAAATCCACAAATCCTTTGATCCACGCGAAGGGAAGCGTGACACTGCTGCTACAGCTCGGGAGGAACGAGCACGTGCATGCGCCCCACTCGAGACGAGGACTGACTCCCCTGGGGAGACTCCAGAAGTACCCCAAGATCCATGTCAGCACTGGAGAGGAATCCTCAGGTTCCGGCACGATCCACACAAGGTCTTAGCCCGGCATCGACGGGAGAGGAATCCCGAGTGGCCCCCGAGCAACTTGCATGGGGACTGGCCTTTCCTGAGGCCACCAGAGCGGGTCCCTGAGGTCCCGTCGTTAGTCGAGAGCACCTGCCGTCACTCGAGAAAATCCAGGAGGTTCTCCCCTCCAAGCGAGATGAGGCCATTTCCGCTGAGGCGTCTCGAGAGTAATCACACCTAACCTCTTGAACTTCAAAGGGTCCTTCACACCCTTGCTGCAACTCAAGAAGTTCCCCGACATTCCGTCTCCACTCGAGATGAGCACGAGAGTCTCGCCCACATCCAGAGGAGCCCCGTTTCCGCCTCCTAGCTCGAGAGGAGGGATCCTTTCCCTGCGTGGTCGGCAAAGAATTCCCGGCGTTCCCATCTCATCTCAAGAGGAGGCGCGCTCCTCAGGAAAGGCGAGAGGAACTCCAGGGTCGTGCACCATTCCCAGAGTCCCCCAGATGTCTCAGTCCAATCCAGGGAAACCTGTTTTCCTGCACTGGCTCGACATTCAAGCTGAGGATCGACTCACACCACGGAGGCAAGTGGGACAGCCCTGTGGAAAAGCCTCGCGGGATAGCCTAGTGGAAAGCCTCGAGGGAAGCCACAGATCCCTTGATCCACGCGAAGGGAAGCTTGACACTGCTTCTACAGCTCGGGAGGAAAGCGCACGTGCATGCCACCACTCGAGACGAGGACTGACTCCCCTGGGGAGACTCCAGAAGTACCCCCAAGATCCATGTCAGCACTGGAGAGGAATCCTCAGGTTCCGGCACCGACACCACACATGGTCTTGTGCCCCTCATCGATGGGAGAATATCCGGAGACACGCCCGAGCAACTCGCATGGGGACTGGACTTTCCTGAGGCCACCAGACCGGGTCCCTGAGGTCCCCCGTCATAACTCGAAAGCACCTGCCGAAACTCGAGAGAATCCAGGAGGTTCTCCCGTCCAGGCGAGATGATGCCCATTTCCGTTGAGGCATCTCGAGGCTAATCACACCTAACCTCTGGAACTTCCAGAGGGTCCTTCACACCCTTGCTGCACCTCAAGAAGTTCCCCGACATACTCGTCTCCACTCGAGAGAAAGCACGAGAATCCGTCCACATCCAGAGGAGCCCCTTTTCCGCCTCATAGCTCGAAAGGAGGGATCCTTTCCCTGCGTGGTCGGGACAGAATTCCCGGCGTTCCCGTCGCATCTCAAGAGGAGGCGCTCTCACACAGGAAAGGCCAGAGGAACTCCAGGTCATGCCACCACTCCAGAGTCCCCCAGATGTCTCAGTCCATTCCAGGGAAACCTGTTTTCCCTGGACTGCCTCGACTTAAAGCCGAGGATCGACTCACACAACGGTGGCACGTGGGACAGCCCTGCAGGAAAGCCTCGTGGAAAGCCTCGTGGGAAAGCCTCGAGGGAATGCCACAGATCCCTTGTTCCCCGCGAAGGGAAGCGTGACACTGCTGCTACAGCTCGGGAGGAAAGCGCACGTGCATGCCCCACTCGAGACGAGGACTGACTCCCCTGGGGAGATTCCAGAAGTACCCTAAGATCCATGTCAGCACTGGAGAGGAATCCTCAGGTTCCGGAACTGTATCCAGACAAGGTCTCAGGCCCCAGCATCGACTGGAGAGGAATCCCGAGAGGCCCCGGAGCAACTCGCATGGGGACTGGCCTTTCCTGAGGCCAGCAGAGCGGGTCCCTGAGGTCCCGTCGTAAGTCAAGAGCACCTGCAGCAAATCGAGAAAATCCAGGAGGTTCTCCCCTCCAGGCGAGATGAGGCCCATTTCCGCTGAGGCGTCTCGAGGCTATTCACACTTAACCTCTGGAAGGTCCAAAGGGTCCTTCACACCCTTGCTGCAACTCAAGAAGTTCCCCGACATACCCGTCTCCACTCGAGAGGAAGCACTAGAGTCCCGCCCACATCCAGAGGAGCCCCGTTTCCCCCTGCTAGCTCGAGAGAAGTGATCCTTTCCCTGAGTGGTCGGAAAGAATTCCCGGCGTTCCCGTCGCATGCCAAGTGGATGCGCTCTCCACAAGAAAGGCGAGAGGAACTCCAGGGTCGTGTCACCATTCCCAGAGACCCCAGATGTCTCAGTCCATTCCAGGGATACCTGTATTCCCTGCACTGCCTCGACTTTCAAGCGAGGATCGACTCACACCACGGTGGCACGTGGGACAGCCCTGTGGGAAAGCCTCGTGGGAAAGCCTCGTGGAAAGCCTCGAGGGAAATCCACAAATCCTTTGATCCACGCGAAGGGAAGCGTGACACTGCTGCTACAGCTCGGGAGGAACGAGCGTGCATGCCCCCACTCGAGACGAGGACTGACTCCCCTGGGGAGACTCCAGAAGTACCCCAAGATCCATGTCAGCACTGGAGAGGAATCCTCAGGTTCCGGCACGACTCCACACAAGGTCTTAGGCCCCGGCATCGACGGGAGAGGAATCCCGAGTGGCCCCCGAGCAACTTGCATGGGACTGGCCTTTCCTGAGGCCACCAGAGCGGTCCCTGAGGTCCCCGTCGTTAGTCGAGAGCACCCCTGCGTCACTCGAGAAAATCCAGGAGGTTCTCCC
>NW_017195951.1:0-8703 GCF_001704415.2 Capra hircus
TCCAGGGTCGTGCCACATTCCCAGAGTCCGCCAGATTTCTCAGTCCATTCCAGGGAAACCTGTTTCCCTGCATTGCCTTGACTTTCAAGCCGAGGATCGACTCACACCACGGTGGCACGGGAAAGCCCTGTGGGAAACCCTCGTGGAAAGCCTCATGGAAAGCCTGGAGGAAAGCCCCTGATCCGTTGATCCACGCGAGGGAAAGCGTGACACTGCTGCTACAGCTCGGGGAGGAAAGCGCACGTGCATGCCCCACTCGAGACGAGGACTGACTCCCCTGGGGAGACTCCAGAAGAACCCCAAGATCCATGTCAGCACTGGAGAGGAATCCTCAGGTTTCCGGCACTGACTCCACACAAGGTTTTTAGGCCCCAGCATCGATCGGAGAGGAAACCCGAGAGGCCCGAGAGCCCCGAGCAACTCGCAAGGGGACTGGCCTTTCCTGAGGCCACCAGAGCGGGTCCCTGAGGTCCCCGTCGTAAGTCGAGAGCACCTGCCGCAACTCGAGAAAAATCCAGGAGGTTCTCCCTCCAGGCGAGATGAGGCCCATTTCCACTGAGGCGTCTCGAGGCTAATTACACCTAACCTCTGGAACTTCCAAAGGGTCCTTCACACCCTTGCCGCAACTCAAGAAGTTCCCCGACATGCCCGTCTCCACTCGAGAGGAAGCACGAGAATCCCGCCCACATCCAGAGGAGCCCTGTTTCCTCCTCCTAGCTCGAGGGGAGGGATCCTTTCCCTGCGTGGTCGGGAAAGAATTCCCGGCATTTCCGTCGCATCTCAAGAGGAGGCTCTCTCACAGGAAAGGCGATAGGAACTCCAGGGTCGTGCAACCATTCCCAGAGTCCCCAGATATCTCCGTCCGTTCCAGGGAAACCTGTTTTCCCAGCACTGCGTCGACTTTCAATCTGAAGATCGACTCACACCTCGTGGCACGTGGGACAGCCCTGTGGGAAAGCCTGATGGGAAAGCCTCGTGGGTAAGCCTCGAGGGAAAGACAAGATCCCTTGATCACGCGAAGGGAAGCGGGACACTGCTGCCTACAGCTCGGAGAAAAGCGAACGTGCATGCCTCCACTCGAGACGAGGACTGACTCCCCTGGTGAGACTCCAGACGTACCCCAAGATCCATGTCAGCACTGTAGTGGAATCCTCAGGTTCCGGCAGCACTCACACAAGATCTTTAGGCACCTGCATCGACGGGAGAGGAATCCTGAGAGGCCCCGAGCAACTCGCATGGGTACTGGCCTTTCCTGAGGCCACCAGAGCGGGTCCCTGAGGTCCCCCGTCCTAAGTCGAGAGCACCTGCCGCAACTCGAGAATATCCAGGAGGTTCTCCCCTCCAGGCGAGATGAGGCCCTTTTCCGCTGAGATGTCTCGAGTCTAATCACACCTAAACTCTGGAACTTCGAAAGGGTCCTTCACACCTTTGCTTCAACTCAAGAAGTTCCCCGACATACCCGTCTCCACTCGAGAGGAAGCACGAGAGTCCAGCTCACATTCAGATGAGCCGGTGTTTCCGCCTCCTAGCTCGAGAGGAGGGATCCTTTCCCTGCGTGTCCGGAAAGAATTCCCGGCGTTCCCGTCGCATCTCAAGAGGAGGGGCTCTAAACAGTAAAGGTGAGAGGAACTCCAGGTTGTGCCACCATTCCCTGAAAGCCCCGGATGTCTCAGTCCATTCCAGGGAAACCTGTTTACCCTGCACTGCCTCGACTTTCAAGCCGAGGATAGAGTCACACCACGGTGGCACGTGGGAGAGCCCTGTGGGAAAGCCTCGAGGAAAGCCTCGTGGAAAAGCCTCGAGGGAAAGCCACAGTTCCCTTGATCCACGCGAAGGGAACCGTGACAATGCTGCTGCAGCTCGGGAGGCAAAGCGCACGTGCATGCCCCCACTCGAGACGAGGACTGACTCCCCTGGGAGACTCCAGAAGTACCCCAAGATCCATGTCAGCACTGGAGAGGAATCCTCAGGTTTCGGCACCGACTCCACAGAAGTTTAGGCCCCGGCATCGTCGGGAGAGGAAACCCGAGGGCCACCGAGCAACTCGCATGGGGACTGGCCTTTTCCTGAGGCCACCAGAGCGGGTCCCTGAGGTCCCCTTCGTAAGTCGAGAGCACCTGCCGCAACTCGAGAAAATTCCAGGAGGCTTTCCCCTCCAGGGGAGATGAGGCCCATTTCTGCTGAGGCGTCTCGAGGCTAATTCACACCTAACCTCTGGAACTTACAAAGGGTCCTTCACACCCTTTCTGCAACTCAAGAAGTTCCCCGACATACCCGTCTCCACTCGAGATGGAAGCACGAGAGTCCCTCCCACATCCAGAGGAGCCCCCGTTTCCGCCTCCTAGCTCGAGAGGAGGGATTATTTCCCTGCGTGGTCGGGAAAGAAATCCCGGCATTCACATCGCATCTCAAGAGGAGGCGATCTACACTGTAAAGGCGAGAGGAACTCCAGGGTCGTGCACCATTCCCAGCGTTCCCCAGATGTCTCAGTCCATTCCAGGGAAACCTGTTTTCCCTGCACTGCCTCGACTTTCACGCCGAGGATCGACTCACACCACGGTGGGAACGTGGGACAGACCTGTGGAAAACCCTCGTGGTAAAGCGTCGAGGGAAAGCCACAGATCCCTTGATCCATGTGATGGGAAGTGTGACACTGCCTGCTACAGTTCGTGAGGAAAGCTCACGTGCATGCCCCCACACGAGATGAGCACTGACTCCCCAGGGAGACTCCAGAAGTACGCCAAGATCCATGGTAGCACTGGAGAGGAATCCTCAGCTTCCAGCCCGACTCCACACAAGGTCTTAGGCCCCGACATCGACGGGAGAGTAGTCCCGAAAGGCCCTCTTGCAACTCCCATGGGCACTGGCCTTTCCTGAGGCCACCAGAGCGGGTCCCTGAGTTCCCCGTCGTAACTCGAGAGTCCCTGCCCAACTCTAGAAAATCCAGGAGGTTCTCCCCTCCAGGCGAGATGAGGCCCATTTCCTCTGAGGTGTCTGGAGGCTCATCACACCTAAACTCTGGAAATTCAAAACGGTCCTTGCTTCAACTCAAGAAGTTCCCCGACATACCCGTCTCCACACGAGAGGAAGCACGAGGGTCCCGCCCACATTCAGAGGAACCCCGTTTCCGCCTGGCAGCTCGAGATGAAGGATCCTATCCTGCTTAGTCAGGAAAGATTTTTCGGCATTCCCGTGGCATCTCAAGAGCAAGGGCTCTCAATAGGAAAGACGAGAGGACCTCCAGGGTCGTGCCACCATTCCAAGAGTCCCCCAGATGTCTCAGTCCATTTCAGAGGAACCTGTTTTCACTGCACTGCCTCGACTTTCACAGCCGAGGATCCACTCACACCATGGTGGCACGTGGGACAGCCCTGTGGAAAGCCTCGTGGGAAAGCCTCGAGGGAAAGCCACAGATCCCTTGATCCCCGCGACGGGAAGCGTGACACATCTGCTTCACTGTCCCTGAGGTCACGGTCGTAAGCCGAGAGCACCTGCCTCAACTCGAGAAAAATCCAGGAGGTTCTCTGCTCCAGTCGAGATGAGGCCCATTTTCTCTGCGGGCGTCTCGAGAGTAATCACACCTAAACTCTGGAACTTCCAAAGGGTCCTACACACCCTTGCTACAACTCAAGAAGTTCCCCGACATACCGGTCTCCACTCCAGAGGAAGCACGGAGGGTCCGGCCACTCCAGAGGAGCTCCGTTTCTGCCTCCAAAACTCGAGATGAGGGATCCTTCCCTGCTTCCTCGGCGAAAGAATTCCCGACGTTTCCGATGCATCTCAAGAGGAGGCGCGCTGCACAGGAAAGGCGAGAGGAACTCATGGGTAGTGCCACCATTCCAAGAGTGCCCCAGATGTCTCAGTCCATTGCAGAGGATCCTGTTTTCCCTGCACTGCTTCGACTTTCACGCCGAGGATCGACTCACACCACGGTGGTACGTGGGAGAGCCCTGTGGGAAAGCCTCGTGGGAAAGCCTCGAGGGAAAGCCACAGATCCCTTGATCCACGCGAAGGGAAGCGTGACACTGCTGCTACAGCACGGGAGGAAAGCGCACGTGCATGCCCCCACTCGAACTAGGACTGACTCCCCTGGGGAGACTCCAGAAGTACCCCAAGATGCATGTCAGCCCTGGAGAGGAATCCTCAGGTTCCAGCCCCGACTCCACACAAGGTCTTAGGCCCTGGCATCAAACGGGAGAGGAATAGCGACAGGCCCTCTAGCAACTCGCATGGGGGACTGGCCTTTCCTGAGGTCACCAGAGAGGGTCCATGAGGTCCCCGTCGTAAGTCGAGAGCACCTGCCGCAACTGGGTAAAATCCAGGAGGTTCTCCCCTGCAGGCGAGATGAGGCCTTTTCCCCCTGAGGGTGTCTGGAGGCTAATCACACGTGACCTCTGGAACTTCCAAAGAGTCTTTCACAGTCATGCTGCAACTCAAGAAGTTCCCTGGCATACCCGTCTCCACTCAAGAGGAAGCACGAGGGTCCCGGCCACATCCAGAGGAGCTCCGTTTCCGGCAAGTAGCTCGAGAGGAGGGATCCTTTCCCTGCTTGGTCGGGAAAGAATTCCGGCATTCCCATCGCATCTCAAGAGGAGGCGCTCTCGAAAGGAAAGGGGAGAGGAACTGCAGGGTCGTGCACCATTCCAAGACGCCCCCAGATGTCTCAGTCCATTCCACAGGAATCTGTTTTCACTGCACTGCCTCGACATTTAAGCCGAGGATCGACTCACATCACGGTGGCACGTGGGACAATCATGTGGGAAGGCCTCGTGGAAAAGCCTCGTATGAAAGCTTCCAGGGAAAGCCACAAATCCCTTGATTCACGCGAAGGGAACCTGGCACTGCTGCTACAGCTCGGGAGGAAAGCGCACGTGCATGCTCCAGCTCGGGACGAGGACTGACTCCCCTGCGGAGACTCCAGAAGTACCCCAAGGTCCATGTCAGCACTGGAGAGGAATCCTCAGGTTCCGGCACCGACTCCACACGAGGTCTTAGGCCCGGCATCGACGGGAGAAAAATCCCGAAAGGCTCCCAAGCAACTCGCATGGGGACTGGCCTTTCCTGAGGCCATCAAAG
Source organism: Capra hircus (assembly GCF_001704415.2). Taxonomy (NCBI): domain Eukaryota; kingdom Metazoa; phylum Chordata; class Mammalia; order Artiodactyla; family Bovidae; genus Capra; species Capra hircus. The sequence continues at coordinate 5,077 of NW_017195951.1, forward strand.
GGGTCCCTGTGGTCCCCGTCGTAAGTCGAGAGCACCTGCGGCAATTCGAGAAAATCCAGGAGGTTGTCCCCTCCAGGCGAGATGAGGCCCATTTCCGCTGAGGCGACAGGAAGCTAATCACCCCTAATCTCTGGAACTTCCAAAGGGTCCTTCACAGCCTTGCTGCAACTCAAGAAGTTCCCGACATACCCGTCTCCACTCGAGAGGAAGCACGAGAGTTCAGCCCACATCCAGAGGAGCCCCGTTTCTGCCTCATAGCTCCAGAGGAGGGATCCTTTCCCTGGGTGGTCGGGAAAGAATTCCCGGCATTCCCGTCGCATCTCAAGAGGAGGCTCTCTCCATAGGAAAGGTGAGAGAACTCCAGGGTCGGGCCACCATTCCCAGAGTCCCCCAGATGTCTCAGTCCATTCCAGGGAAACCTGTTTTCCCTGCACTGCCTCGACATTCAAGCCGAGGATCGACTCACACCGCGATGGCAGGTTGGACATCCCTGTGGGAAAGCCTCGTGGGAAAGCCTCGTGGGAAAGCCTCGAGGGAAAGCCACAGATCCCTTGATCCACGCGTAGGAAGCGTGACACTGCTGCTACAGCTCGGGAGGAAAGCGCACGTGCATGGCCCCACTCGAGACGAGGACTGACACCCCCTGGGGAGACTCCAGAAGTCCCCCAAGATCCATGTTAGCACTGGAGAGGAATCCTCAGGTCCGGCACCGACTCCACTCAAGGTCTTAGGCCCCGGCATCGACGGGAGAGGAATCCCGAGAGGCCCCGAGCAACTCGCATGGGGACTGGCCTTTCCTGAGGCCACCAGAGTGGGTCCCTGAGGTCCCCGTCGTAAGTCGAGGGCACCTGCCGCAACTCGAGAAAATCCAGGAGGTTCTCCCCTCCAGGCGAGATGAGGCCCATTTCTGCTGAGGCGTCTCGAGGCTAATCACACCTAATCTCTGGAACTTCCAAACGGTGCTTCACACTCTGGCTGCAACTCAAGATGTTCCCCTACATACCGTTTCCACTCGAGAGGAAGCACGAGAGTCCGCCCACATCCAGAGGAGCCCCGTTTCTGCCTACTAGCTCGAGAGGAGGGATCCTTTCCCTGCGTCATCGGGAAAGAAATCCCGGCGTTCCCATCGCATCTCAAGAGGAGGCGCTCTCCACAGGAAAGGCGAGAGGAACGCCAGGGTCGTGCCACCTTTCCCAGAGTCCCCCAGATGTCTCAGTCCATTCCAGGGATACCTGTTTTCCCTGCACTGCCTCGACATTCAAGCCGAGGATCGACTCACATCACGGTGGCACGTGGGACAATCATGTGGGAAGGCCTCGTGGAAAAGCCTCGTGTGAAAGCTTCCAGGGAAAGCCACAAATCCTTGATTCACTCGAAGGGAACCTGGCACTGCTGCTACAGCTCGGGAGGAAAGCGCACGTGCCTGCCCCACTCGAGACGAGGACTGACTCCCCAGGGGAGACTCCAGAAAGTACCCAAGATCCATGTCAGCACTGGAGAGGAATCCTCAGGTTCCGGCAGCGACTCCACACAAGGTCTTAGCCCCGGCATCGACGGGCGAGGAATCCCGAGAGGCCCCTGAGCAACTCGCATGGGGACTGGGCTTTCCTGAGGCCACCAGAGAGGGTCCCGGAGGTCCCCGTCGTAAGTCGAGAGCACCTGCTGCAACTCGATAAAATCCTAGATGTTCTCCCCTCCAGGCGACATGAGGCCCATTTCCCCTGAAGCGTCTCTCGAGGCTAATCACACCTAACCTCTGGAACTTCCAAAGGGTCCTTCACACCCTTGCTGCAAATCAAGAAGTTCCCCGACATACCCGTCTCCACTCGAGAGGAGTCACGAGAGTCCCGCCCACATCCAGAGGAGCCCCGTTTCCGCCTCCTAGCTCGAGAGGAGAGATCCTTTCCCTGCGTGGTCGCGGAAAAGAATTCCCGGCGTTCCCGTCGCATCTCAAGAGGAGGCGCTCTCCACAGGAAAGGCGAGAGGAACTCCTGGTCGTGCCACCATTCCCAGAGTCCCCCAGATGTCTCAGTCCATTCCAGGGAAACATGTTTTCCCTGCACTGACTCGACTTTCAAGCCGAGGATCGACTCACACCACGGTGGCACGTGGGACAACCCTGTGGGAAAGCCTCGTGGGAAAGCCACAGATCCCTTGATCCACGCGAAGGGAAGCGTGACACTGCTGCTACAGCTCGGAGGAAAGCGCACGTGCATGCCCCCACACCAGACGAGGACTGACTCCCCTGGGAGACTCCAGAAGTACCCCAAGATCCATGTCAGCACTGGAGAGGAATCCTCAGGTTCTGGCACCGACTCCACACAAGGTCTTATGCCGGTGTCCAGCCCCGGTGGATCCAGGAATTCGAAGGGTGGACGGCGTTGGCGTGGAAAGACTTGTTTATTTATTAATGTAAGATTAGATTAGCAAACTATAGTGTAGTAAGAAGATTAAGTGGAGGAAGAGGCTGAATAGCTTGGTTTACGCGGACGGCCAATAAAATTCCAGACAAGGAATTTGCACCACCTACGTTGGGCCACCGGCGCCCGCTTGAATATCTAAGGGTGCCTCGCCTTAAGCTCCCTTTCGTGCGGGTCTTAACAGCCAGGCCAAGTAAGTAGACCTGGCGAGCCTCCGCACTCCATGTGGAGATTCAGCCTGAAGTTATAGTAAAGAGCAGAGAGAAGGAAAGGTAGAGAAGAAGAAAGAGAGAGAAAGACACGGGGAGCCAGAGTCCAGGAAACCAGGGCTGAGAGACTAGTTCGAGAAGCTGGTCCGAGAAACTGGCCCCCCGGCCCCTGGCCTCCTCCTTTATTGTTCAGAAGGTCTTTTTATACTTTTGATAATACATGAAGATCAATGGATAACCCAAAATTATGTAGTGTTCCCAACCCAGATTCTTCTGTATATCATTTGTATACAAAAAGGTCTCAGGTGATTACATTATCTTCTGGCCAAGAGCTTGTTAACACTTTTTTGGCTCTCTTTCCTTAATGCTTAATGAGTTAATTTTGTTTTCCCCTGAAGTGTTTTTTTTAATTCTGGCATCTCCTTAAAGCATTAAAGTTACATCTCTATAGAAAAGGTGCAGTGAGGTAACTAACAAAAGAAAGTACTTAACGTCAAAGAAGTCTAATGTTTGCTAATCACCAGGTCCTACTACTTGTCTTTTCACATACGCAACTATATCTAAAATAAGGATATGAAAATTTGGCAGCAAGCATTTACCCAAAAAATGACTTTTAATCAGTCCTATTCTAAAGAATTCTGACTCTCGAAAGCTCCTGCATTCCCTACGATGTTTTAGCTTCCTGTGCCTCTGCGTCAGGAGCCATTCAACAAGTCCCAAGCCGCCGAGCTGTATGCGCCGTCCCTACAGGCAGGATAGAAGCCATCAGGGGTTTTTGGATTGAAACACTCCTTTCAAGATGGCAGAAGATAACAACCCTTTGAAATTGATTTTTTCCAGCAAAGTTCAGAAGAGTGAAAAAAGCAGAGCACAAAACCGCAGATTCTTTGTTTGGCGGTACATGCTTAAAAATTTCCAGAGGGGTCCTGAGTCTGAGCACCCTTGCGTATTACTTCACTTCCTCATAACGCTTGTCACGGGCGGTCCTCAACCGTGGT
>NW_017195952.1:0-8703 GCF_001704415.2 Capra hircus
GTAAACAGAAACCTCACCAGAATGGAGTCCTGAGACCAGAATAGGGTGCTCTCGCGTCCTGTGACCACAGCAGAGCCCGGCAAGAAGTGGAGCCAAAGACCTACCTTCCCTGACGAGGACCGGTCGGGTGGAGAGCAGTGGGTTCTGTTTCCTGGAGCCTCCTATCTTCCTTGCCCTCCCCGTAAAAGCCTTCTTCCCTTGCCATGCGGGTCGAGGGCGGGGTTGGGGGTAGGGGATGAGGGGGTTGGGGCTGACTTGAACATGGCTCACCAAGGCTGCAGACCCCGAACTACAATTCTCTGCTGATCTTAAATAAACTTTTGTTTTCCTTTTTTTCATGGGGAAATAGCGGGCAGTCCCTTTGGTTTACGTCAACATTTAGAAAAGATCCCCATAGGTACTGGGGCTCCTGAGCAAACAGGTAGGACCCCCACCATTGAGCCGACTGAGCTCACTGCTTGTCTTGCTGACCCTAGAGCCTGGAGGTTTGCTGTCTCCTGGGTCCAAGCTTACACCATTCTTGTATTTGAAGTTCTTCAGCCTTTATCCAGAATCTGTTTCAAGGTTTCATTCTTTCCGGTTAAGACTTTGTTCCCTACTCTTTTCTCTGAGTTCAGTTCAGTTCAGTTGCTCAGTCGTGTCCGACTCTTTGCCACCCCATGGACTACAGCACACCAGGCCTCACTGCCATCACCAACTCCCAGAGTTTACTCAACCCATGTCCATTGAGTCGGTGATGCCATCCAACCATCTGATCCTCTGTTATCCCCTTCTTCTCCTGCCTTCAGTCTTTCCCAGCATCAGAGTCTTTTCCAATGAGTCAGCTCTTTGCATCAGGTGGCCAAAGTATTGGAGCTTCATCTTCAGCATCAGTCCTTCCAATGAACACTCAGGACTGATTACCTTTAGGATGGACTGGTTGGATCTCTTTGCAGTCCAAAGGACTCTAAAGGGTCTTCTCCAACACCACAGTTCCAAAGCATCAATTCTTCTGTGCTCAACTGTCTTTATAGTCCAATGCTCACATCCATACATGTTTACTAGAAAAGCCATAGCCTTGACTAGACAGACATTTGTTGACAAGTAATATCTCTGCTTTTTAATATGCTGTCTAGATTGGTCATAGCTCTTCTTCCAAGGAGCAAGTGTCTTTTAATTTCATGGCTGCAGTTGCCACCTGAGTGATTTTGGAGCCCTGCAAAATAAACTCTGTGGCTATTTCCATTCTTTCCCCATCTATTTGCCATGAACTGATGGGACCAAATGCCATGTCTTAGTTTTCTGAATGTTGAGCTTTAAGCCAACTTTTTCATTCTCCTCTTTCACTTTCATCAAGAGGCTCTTTAGGTTTTAGTTTTCTGCCATAAGGGTGGTGTCATCTGCAGTTCTATATAGGTTTTAATTGCAGTTTAATGTATTAAAGCTGCCAAGTTTAAAAATAAGCTTTTCTAAAGCTTTCAGTTCAGTTCAGTTCAGTCCCTCAGTCACGTCCAACTCTGCGACCACATGAACCGCAGCACACCAGGCCTCCCTGTCCATCACCAACTCCAGGAGTTCACTCAAACTAACGTCCATGGAGTCGGTGATGCCATCCAGCCATCTCATCCTCTGTCGTCCCCTTCTCCTCCTGCCCCCAATCCCTCCCAGCATCAGAGTCTTTTCCAATGAGTCAACTCTTTTCATGAGGTGGCCAAAGTATTGGAGTTTCAGCTTCAGCATCAGTCCTTCCAAAGAACATCCAGGACTGATCTCCTTTAGAATGGACTGGTTGGATCTCCTTGCAGTCCATGGGACTCTCAAGAGTCTTCTCCGACACCACAGTTCAAAAGCATCAATTCTTCAGAGCCTAGCTTTCTTCACAGTCCAACTCTCACATCCATCCATGACACCTGGAAAAACCATAGCCTTGACTAGACGGACCTTGTTGGCAAAGTAATGTCTCTGCTTTTGAATATGCTATCTAGGTTGGTCATAACTTTCCTTCCAAGGAGTAAGCGTCTTTTAATTCCATTTCTGAAGCTTTAGCATTTAGCAAACAAAAATTTATAAATCTGGAAATTTAGATGGGAAATACAAGTTATTACTTATATTTAATCATTGATGCAGATTCAGTCCAATGTTAATTCCTCTAAACAATTAGTGAAATTAATAGGCCTGCTTAATGAAATCCTTTTAAACATTTTAAAATATATCAATATAGGTTTAGTCTATGGAGTCTGTCAAGCATCTCAAATGTCTAACATGTTGGTCTTTTATACACTTAACAAGTAAAGGCTGGATTGGAGTGGGGGATGGGCTTTTCTCATAAAGTAACTCGGATAAAAGAAATAAGTCAAATATACGCATTACTAAGTTATCTTCTCTTAAAAATTTAAATACTGTACAAACTTAAGAAGGTTGTCCTAAACCTCGGAAATCAAAAGTCTCATATATTGCTGGGAGCCAGAGTGAGAAACTCCCCCCATGGCAAAGGTCATGAGGAAGGAGGCTTCGGCATAGGCAAAGGTGGAATCGAGCCTCAGGAAACCCCCTGTTCCCGAGCATCTACCCCCAAAACCAGAGTCTGCCTACATTACTGTTTTATGCTCTCACCTACACCTCTGACTTTACAGGGGCGCTCTCCCCATCACCTCTCTCGGAGAAGGAGTTAACCTACAGCTCCAGTTAATACAAATTCCCGGGCGTGACAAGAGTGTTTCAACTTACGAACTCCTCTGAAGGTTATCTAGCCTGCCTCTATGGGTTCGTCCGGCCACATGTGATTGTTTATAACCTCCCAACCGTGAGGGCATGAGATGTTTTAGACTTACTAAAGGCAGATTCTTTTAGGAGGTCAGAAATTGTTAGTATAGTGGGTTGATTAGGAGTTATATTGGTGAAGGGTTTTTCATTTGTTGGGCCAATATTTGCTGCTAAGTCTCCATATTCCCTGCTCTTATAATGAATATAACTAGCATATAGAAGAAATAAGTATTAACATTTAAGACTAATCATGTTAACCTTAGACTAAGTAAATTCCTTTCTTAATTGTAACCCACTACACCCCACCCTATAGGAATGAAACTTTATCTGGTACCTTCAGAGGGTGGTGCCTGGTTTAAGAAAAATCACCCCTAGAAAATAAGTTTCTGGTTGACTGACCATTATCAGAAAGAAAGGATCATAAAATGTCAGCAGGCCTCATGGCCAGAAGATGATCTAAAACCCCTAAGACCTTTTTGTATACATTTATATGAAGCACCTGATTTTGATAAAGATCAGGACTGCTGACCCGTGCATGACTTTAAAATTTCCATTTGTCTCTATGTGTAAAAAAAGGTATATAAGCAAACCTGAAAATAAAGAAAACGGATCAGTTTCTGGAAAGACTGATTCCTCTGTGTCATTCTTTCTTGTTCTCCATTTTTCTGGTTGAATTCCCATCTGGAGCATGGGTGCTCGCCAAGCCTGCTAATTTTGCCCTGGCATTTAAGTTCCACGTGAGAGGGAGCCCAAGGTGGGGCACCCTCCACTATACAAGTGGGCCGGTGGCCTACGTAGTTGGTGCAAGCTTCTTGTCTCGCAGCTTTATTGGTATCCCACGTAAAAAAGTTATTCAGCCTCTTTTTCTCCACTAATATTTCCTACTATGCTATCCTTTTCTAATCTCTCTTTATATCTGTAATTAAAAAGGTTCTTTCCTAGGATGCCAGCTCCAACCCCGCTTCAAATTACCCAGGATCCCCGGGGCTGGACCTTGGCAATATATGTAATACTGTAAAATGTCAGGTTCTGTTCATTATTTCAAGCACCTTAAAGGTAATATTTCATAGATTAGTCCAATGACTAAATAATTTCTAAACCTAGTACAAACCTGTTAATACTCTCATTTTAATTGATGTTATCATTACAATTAATTCATCATTTTATCTTTTTTCCCCCGGTTTTCAGAGTTGCGTGCTAAAATAAAGAGAAGAGACATATGATCTCACTGGGCTGAGGTTACTGATCAGAAGATCAATGCCAATTAAAGAATTCCAGGAGGAACAAGGACCCACTTTGTTGCTATGAGGGGCCAGGCAGACTCCTCATGGGCCAAAGGTCAACCTGTGGGGTGTGTCCTGGAGGCAGTAGAATGTTTCAAGCTCACTCTACAACCTGGTACATGACGTGTATCTTTCCCCAGTCTTTAAGATCAATCTCATAACTTTTTTCTGGTTAGTAGTTGATTCTCTATAAGCCAATATTCTTCAGCACTTGAGTAAATTTAACTTCTCTTCATGGCATGATTGGAATCTGCATGTTTTTATCCGTTACATATTTGGTTTATCGATAATCCTATTGTTGTTTTATAGACCACTCCCTCCCTGATAAACACAACGATTTGATATTTATTTTGGAGTATCATCTAGGTTTACACTGAGCCCAAGATCTGTAGCTCAGCTACAGGCACTCTTCCATCTCTGAAATCTGGGCTATAAGTCCCAGCTTACGGTGGTCGTGCAGGAGGCTCCACGGTACCTCTGAGTTCCTGGTTGCAGTTCATCCATCTTATCGAACATCCCCTCAATACCATGCGCCTTATTCCTCTTGAAGAGACATAAGTTCATTGAAAGCATGACGCTCTTCCCTTAGGAAGTTTTAGCCTATTTTATTTCTTGCTTCTGTCATGTCAGTCTTTGTTTTAATCTTTTCAGTTCTGGTAAAATATGTGTTCCAATCATAACTCTAAACAGATCTTTCATGCTCATTTGGGCAGGACAAGGCAGGTGGACAGGATATAGAATAGAGGTACTTAGTGCTAATTTTCTGAAAGTGGAGCTAAAAGGCTTGAAATAGGGCCATGCTGTCCTAGTACAGGCCAGCACAAGTTAGCTGAATTCTTCACTCCGCAGCCTTCCTTGATCCAGCCTGTTTTATGTCTTTTGTTCATGTGTTTTTAATGTCTACTTGGGTTTCTATTGTTGCCCTTGCCTCAGTACTTCATAACTCTCTGAGGGACTAGCCTTGTCCACCTTGAGAAACAAAAATGCTGAGGCTTGGACAGAGATGATGGTTCTGTGTTATGCTGAAGTTTCCAGACACTCCATTTCCTTTAATCCACTTCCAAGATCCTGGAAGGGCCCTAGCAATGTCTTCAGGTAGTCATATGTTCACATAAAATTTACAGAAGATATTTAACCACAATTACACTTTGAGATCTTACCATCATTATATTTCCTGTGTCAAATGTTTAAACAAGCTGCAGGTATTTTGAGATCCAGATAAGGAATGTTGAACGTCAGTTTGGGTTTGATGGGATAGATTTATGTGATTCATGGTCATTTCCATATATTGATACTTTATTGTGAGCTATTAGTATAGCACACACTATGTCAAAACAAACATGCAGAACCCAAAGTGCAAAGTGTCCTAGTGGCTCCCAGCTTCAGAAATTGCTGGGTTGTGAAAAGAAAGAGATTATGAAATGTAGAGACAGAGTAAATTGTCAAAAAAATTTTTTTCAATCACCAAATATATAAAATTGTAAACAGAGAATTTGATCCTTATCCTAATCAAGGCAGAAAGTTTTTTCCTCTAAGGAAGAGATCTAAGAATGCCTTATATACACTTAAAACCACATCATGTTTTCATGGGAATAATACAAAATAAAAATGATTAGAATCCTGTTAGTCAGGCACAGATGTGAAGCAGTACTTCAAGGGTATGTGAAGTTTTAGGCACCTCATTGTGAATAACAAAAAACAAATTTTTCTCAACTATCCTGGAAGACTAAATTACCTTTCTATTCTTTGTACAGAAAAATGAGATACATTTTTGTCATATAAAGAGATAATTGAAGGTTATGAAACAAAAATGTAAGGAAAAGGTATTATGGAGTTGTATCAGGCAGTTTGTTAATATAAAATATTGTATTTTTTCTGGATTTTGTGATGTTTTTATTTACTAAATTTTTTTAAATTGTTTGTTATGACCTTTTGTTCTTAGTAGCTATTCATCTCAGAAATGAATTTTCATTATTACTTTTTATTTTTTGTGGTAAAATTAAATTTACCAATTTAGGCAAACAGTTCTGTGACATGAAGTACGCTCACCTTGTTATACACCTGTCCCCACTGTATCCATCTCCAGGCCTCTTTCACCTTCTCCGTGTAAAATTCCATTCCCATTAAACTATCTTTCTACTCTCAGTAATTCCCCAGGTTCTCCTTCCTCAGCCCCTGGAACTGCTATTGTGCCTTCCAGCTCTGTGAATCTCACTATTGTAGGCGACTCGTGTAAGTGGAACCGTATTTGCATTATTCCTTTGTCCTTTTGTGTCTGCTTTTCACTTGCTTAGTCTTCAGGGTTCACCGATGTTGTACCATTCGTTCAAGGCTGAATAACAGTATATTGTATGCATATACCACATTCTGTTTGTCCACTCATCTGTCAATGGACGTGTGGGTTGTTTACACCTTTTGGCTATTATAAACGATGCTGCTATGAACATAGGTATACAAATATTGTTCTCATGCTTTCAATTCTTTTAGTACCCAGAAGTGGAACAGGAACACACGGTAGCTCTACATTTAATATTTTAGGAACCACCATACCATTTTCCACAGTTGCAAGTTTTATCTGTCTATAAGCAATGAACAAGAGGTTCTAATTTCTCCACATCATTGCCAACACTTGTTATTTTCTGAGTTTTTTTTTTTTTTTGGCAGTGGGGACAGAGATTATTTTCCTTGGCTTTTGATAATAGCCATTGCCCTCTCGATAGCTAAGCGGTGTTAAGTATAGTCCAACTTTCAGAGGGCCCCCAACACTTGAATACAGGAGAAGCTAGAGATATGTGTCCCAGGCAGTCCAATGGCCAAAGTGGGGATAGACGTGAAGTAGTGGTAGGAAACCATAAGCTTGGAAAAGAGAGAATACATGCAAGATGCAACGGATGTGAACAGGAAGTAGGAGGGGAAAGCCATTTCACAACTGTGTCAACCAACTGCAATCTTGACCTCTGATTTCCATAAAGTAAAGATCTTTCACAAAGTAAACACGTCATTTTAAAGAGTATCCAGAGACGACGCAATTATGATGTGCCGTTTAAATGATGGAGCTTCAGTGGGAAGAGCACAGAGACCAAAGCTATGAGCTAAGGGGAGAAGAAAAGTGGCTACTTTTGCTTGAAAAATGTCTTAACTCACTTGGTCTGCCACTGATTGGCAGGCTTCAAACTCCAGCTGCAAGGGAAGCATTTTCTGAGCCTCCTGGAGAGAAACCCATGACCTCCAAAGCCGCTCCCTAGCTGCGTCCAAGTACACCAAGAAGGCCTGATTTACATTCTGGGAGGCAGAACCGTGTTGGGAGTGTGGTGAGGCTGACATGACGGTGACAAGCCTGGAGCGTCTTGGCTCTGATGCAGGGCTATTGGACCATCTGAGGAATAGGAGACCCAACCCCAATATCACACATTCTATCAATCTGGAATTCTCTAGCTTGTTCATCTTTTTCAAAATCAGTTAACTTTTAAGAAGAGAGGTCAATTTTGAAAAACCTATAAGGAAACCCAAAAGAGACTCCTGTGCTTGTGTCAACTGCCTCAGTTAGAATGAAACACAATTATCAAATGGTATTTATGTTTGATTTATACAAGCAAAATGGAAACAATACGTGATTATGTATCTCAACTAAAGACAGAGAAGATTTTTAAAATTACAAACGCAATTTACAAATATTCTGCATTTTTCCCCCCAATCCTTTGTGTTTTTATTTTCTAATATGATCAGCTACAAAAGTCAAGAGTCCCTTGTCTCTTGTTCCCTCCAAGCATATTCCCTTCCAGGCAACAAGTGATACCATGTTGGTGTTTTGCCACTCACTTGTCAATGAATGCACTCGCATGTATACATGCAGAAATGTGTTATATACAAAATCAGGATCATCTTTGCCTTTGCTCTGCAATTCACTTTACGCACTTAAAATATTGTCAATGCTGTCATCTAGAACCATTATTTTAGCCATATGCCTTTGGTCATTTTGAAATGCCTCTTCTTATAATCTCTGATTCAATTAACATCCTTATACTTCAAATTATTTGAACAATCAATTATTATTAATTCTTTAGTAGCATGGAGTTCTCAACATCACATTTAGAAAACCCAGTCTCTATCCATTTATGATTCACATGAGCACTACACACTAATAATTGTACCACCTCATGCTTCCCTAAGGAATATCATCAATGTTTTGCATTTTGCCCTCCATCCTTTCTGTTTCTCATTGCTTTGAATTTCATTTTCTGACTCAATGTCACATAGAAAGTCTTTTCACACACCACTGTCCATTGGTAGGCAGAGTCTAAACACTCTTCTTTTGGAGGCAAGGAAAAGGTGACCTTTCTGTGTTGCATAAAAGGGTGTGGTGGGTTCTCCCCGCCCCAGCTGTCTAGATTAGCACATTCTGCACCAGGCTGCAGGTCTTCCCCAGAGTTGCTAACACTGACCTCTAAGAAGCAGGCAGCACGCTGGCAAGTAGCAAAGCAAATTTCTCCAGAGACAAGAAAGATCCACTAGGCTGAACTGGTTGTCCCCACGCTGGGAGCCAAAGTTTCTGAGTTTCTCACCCGAAAACATCAAGCCTGTTTCCAGCCAGGAGCCACTGCCTTCCCCAGTTCTAGAAACACTTAGGCTCCACACCTGACATGGTGTTCATAAGACTATATTTTGGAACCCTTCAGTT
>NW_017195953.1:0-8702 GCF_001704415.2 Capra hircus
GGGCGCCGGACCAGCAGCTTAGGACTCTGGAGAACGGGAGGCGTCTCCGCCACCATTGACGTCAATAGGGTTTGGGTGGGTAGATGGTGGGGTCGCCCCTGGCTCTTTCCAAGCAGAGACCCTGGACGGAGTCCCGTGGAGCGAGTGGGCTTTTCCCGGCACGGCTGAGCCCTGGACCGCCAAGATCCCCGTTGGGGTGGGCGGGCAGTTCGCACGCTTTGGTTTGTGGCCTCCCTCGCAGCGGGGGGTGGATCAACCCCGGTGGATCAATCAGGGCCCTCAGCAGTGCCAAGGGAGCTCACCGCCCAGGAAACGCCCAAGGTCCCTTGAATTGGCCACCAACGCCCCCTTTCCCAGCCTGCCTTGCTCCGGATTTCCCGCCTTTTCACATTCCACAGGTCCCTGGGCCTCGACTGTCCCCCGCTGGCTCCTCCGAGGCATTCCGGGACACCAGACGCTCTCTCCAGCGCCTCCACCTAGATCCCTCGCTGTCCTCGCCTCCGTTTCCCCCATGCCCCTCCCCAACTCCTCCGTGGCTCTTGGCGTCCTTTCCTACAGCAGTCACAGAGTGCCACCCCGAGGGTTTTGAGTTGCCTGGAGCCCAAGGCTCCGGCCAGAGACCTGAGGGGCCAGCGTCTGGACTGGCAGCTAATGCCATTTGGCTTTTCTCACGTGGAGCCTGAGGCCCGCACCTCCCAGCGCGAGTGCCCTGGAGATGCCCTACAGTGGGATGGTCCCGCCTCATACTACTGAGTGGCGGGCGCTCCCGTGCAGATGTCTCAGTCCATTCCAGGAAACCTGTTTTCCCTGCACTGCCTCGACTTCAAGCCGAGGATCGACTCACACCATGGTGGCACTTGGGACAGCCCTGTGGGAAAGCCTCCTTTGAAAGCCTCGTGGGAAAGCCTCAATGGAAAGCCACAGATCCTTGATCCACGCGATGGGAAGCGTGCCACTGCTGCTACAGCTCGGGAGGAAAGCACATTTGCATGCCCCACTCGAGCCGAGGACTGACTCCCCTGGGGAGACTCCAGAAGCAACCCAAGATCCATGTCAGCACTGGAGAGGAATCATCAGCTTCCGGCCCGGACTGCACATAAGGTCTTAGGCCCGGCATCGAGGAGAGGAACCCGAGAGGCCCCCATGCAACTCGCATGGGGACTGGTCTTTCCTAAGGCCACCTGAGCGGGTCCCTGAGGTCCGCTCGAAAGTCGAGAGCACCTGCCGCAACTGAGAAAATCCAGGAGGTTCACACCTCCAGGCGAGATGAGGCCCATTTCCGCTGAGGCGTCTCGAGGCTAATCACATCTAACATCTGGAACTTCCAAAAAGGTCCTTCCACCATTGCTGCAACTCAAGAAGTTCCCGACATACCCGTCTCCACTCGAGACGAAGCACGGAGTCCCGCCCACATCCAGAGGCGCACCGTTTCCGCCTCATAGCTCGAGAGGAGTGATCCTTTACCTGTGTGTTGGGAAAGAATTCCCTATTCCCGTCGCATCTCAAGAGGAGGCCCTCTCCACAGGAAAGGCGAGAGACTTCAGGGTCGTGACACCATTCCCAGAGTCCCCCAGATGTCTTAGTCCATTCCAGGGAAACCTGTTTCCCTGCACTGCCTCGACTTTCAATCCAAGGATCGACTCACACCACGGTGGCTCGTGGGAGAGCCCTGTGGGAAAGCCTCGTGGGAAAGCCTCAAGGGAAAGCAACAGATCCCTTGATACACGAGAAGGGAAGCGTGACACTGCTGCTACAGCTCGGGAGGAAAGCGCACGTGCATGCCCCCACTCGAGACGAGGACTGACTCCCTGGGGAGACTCCAGAAGTACCCCAAGATCCATGTCAGCAATGGAGAGGAATCCTCAGGTTCCGGCAACGACTCCACACAAGGGCTTAGGCCCCGGAATCCACGGGACAGGAATCCCTAGAGGCCCCGGAGCAACTCGCATGGGGACTGGTCTTTCCTGAGGACACCTAGTGGGTCCCTGAGGTCCAGTCGTAAGTCGAGAGCACCTGCTGCAAATCGAGAAAATGTAGGAGGTTCTCCCCTCTGGCGAGATGAGGCCCTTGTACGCTGAGGCGTCTTGTAGCTAATCACACCTAACCTCTGAAACTTCCAAAGGGTCCTTCACACCCTTGCTGCAACTCAAGAAGTTCCCCGACATACCCGTCTCCACTCGAGAGGAAGCACGAGAGTCCCGCCCACATCCAGAGGAGCCCCGTTTCCACCTCCTAGCTCGAGAGGAGGGATCCTTTCCCTGCGTGGTCGGGAAAGAATTCCCGGCGTTCCCGTCTCATCTCAAGAGGATGCGCTCTCCACAGGAAAGGCGAGAGGAACTCCAGGGTCGTGCCACCATTCCCAGAGTCCCCCAGATGTCTCAGTCCATTTCAGGGAAAGCTGTTTTCCTGGCACTGCCTCGACTTTCAAGCGAGGATCGACTCACACTACGATGGCACGTGGGACAGCCCTGTGGAAAGCCTCGTGGGAAGACTGCTGGGAAAGCCTCGAGGGAAAGCCACAGATCCCTTGATCCACGCGAAGGGAAGCGTGACACTGCTGCCACACCTCAGGAGGAAAGCGAAAGTACATGCCCCCACTCGAGACGAGGACTGACTTCCCTGGGAGACTCCAGAGTACCAAGATCCATGTCAGCACTGGAGAGGAATCCTCAGTCCGGCACCGACTCCACACAAGGTCTTAGGGCCGGCATCGACGGGAGAGGAATCCCGAGAGGCCCCCGAGCAACTCGCATGGGACTGGCCTTTCCTGAGGCCACCAGAGCGGTCCCTGAGGTCCCCGTCGTAAGTCGAGAGCACCTGCCGCAATTCGAGAAAATCCAGGAGGTTCTCCCCTCCAGGCGAGATGAGGCCCATTTCCTGAGAGGTCTCGAGGCTAATCACACCTAACCTCTGGAACTTCCAAAGGGTCCTTCACACCCTTGCTGCAACTCAAGTAGTTCCCACGTACCCGTCTCCACTCGAGAGGAAGCACGAGAGTCCCGCCCACATCCAGAGAGCCCCGTTTCCGCCTCCTAGCTCGTGAGGAGGGATCCTTTCCCTGCGTGGTTGGGAAAGAATTCCCGGCGTTCCCGGCGCATCTCAGAGGGCTCTCCACAGGGAAGGCGCGAGGAACTCCAGGGTCGTGCCACCATTCCAGAGTCCCAGATGTCTCAGTCCATTCCAGGGAAACCTGTTTTCCTGCACTGCCTCGACTTTCAAGCGGAGGATCGACTCACACCACGGTGGCACGTGGGACAGCCCTGTGGGAAAGCCTCGGGAAGGTGGGAAAGCTCGAGGGAAAGCCACAGATCCCTTGATACGCGAAGGGAAGCGTGACACTGCTGCTACAGCTCGGCAGGAAAACGCACGTGCATGCCCCCCACTCGAGACGAGGACTGACTCCCCTGGGAGACTCCAGAAGTACCCCAAGATCCATGTCAGCACTGGAGAGGAATCCTCAGGTTCCGGCACCGACTCCACACAAGGTCTTAGGCCCCGGCATCGACGGGAGAGGAATCCCGAGAGGCCCCAGAGCAACTCGCATGGACTGGCCTTTCTGAGGCCACCAGAGCGGGTCCCTGAGGTCCCCGTCGTAAGTCGAGAGCACCTGCGCAACTCGAGAAAATCCAGGAGGTTCTCCCTCCAGGCGAGATGAGGCCCATTTCCGCTGAGGGTCTCGAGGCTAATCACACCTAACCTCTGGAACTTCCAAAGGGTCCTTCACACCCTTGCTGCAACTCAAGAAGTTCCCCGACATACCCGTCTCCACTCGAGAGGAAGCACGAAAGTCCCGCCCACATCCAGAGAGCCCCGTTTCCGCCTCCTAGCTCGAGAGGAGGGATCCTTTCCTGCGTGGTCGGGAAAGAATTCCGGCGTTCCCGTCGCATCTCAAGTGAGCGCTCTCCACAGGAAAGGCGAGAGGAACTCCAGGGTCGTGCCACCATTCCAGAGTCCCCCAGATGTCTCAGTCCATTCCAGGGAAACCTGTTTTCCCTGCACTGCCTCGACTTTCAAGAGGATCGACTCACACCATGGTGGCAAGTGGGACATCCCTGTGGGAAAGCCTCGTGGGAAGCCTGGAAAGCTCAAGGGAAAGCCACAGATCCCTTGATCCACGCGAAGGGAAGCGTAACACTGTGCTACAGCTCGGGAGGAAAGCCACGTGAATGCCCCCAAACGAGACGAGGGACTGACTTCCCTGGGGAGACTCCAGAGTATTCCAGGATCCATGTCAGCACTGGAGAGGGATGCCTCAGGTCCCGGCACCGACTCCACACAAGGTCTTAGGGCCGGGGCATCGACGGGAGAGGAATCCCGAGAGGGCCCGAGCAACTCGCATGGGGACTGGCCTTTCCTGAGGCCACCAGAGCGGGTCCCTGAGGTCCCCGTCGTAAGGCGAGAGCACCTGCCGCAACTCGAGAAAATCCAGGAGGTTCTCCCCTCCAGGCGAGATGAGGCCCATTTCCGCTGAGGCATCTCGAGGCTAATGACACCTAGCCTCTGGAACTTCCAAAGGGTCCTTCACACCCTTGCTGCAACTCAAGAAGTTCCCCGACATACCCGTCTCCACTCGAGAGGAAGCCACGAAAGTCCCGCCCACATCCAGAGAAGCCCCATTTCCGTCTCCTAGCTCGAGAGGAGGGATCCAATCGCTGGGTGTACGGGAAAGAATTACCAGCGTTCCTGTCGCATCTCAAGAGGAGGCGCTCTCCACAGGAAAGGCGAGACGAAACTCCAGGGTCGTGCCACCATTCCCAGACTCCCCCAGATGTCTCATTTCATTCCAGGGAAAACTGATTTCCCTGCACTGCCTCAACTTTCAAGCCGAGGATCGACTCACGCCACGGTGGCTGTGGGACAGCCCTGTGCGAAAGCCTCAAGGGAAAGCCTCGAGGGAAAGCCACAGATCCCTTGATCCACGCGAAGGAAAGCTCGACACTGCTGCTACATTCGGGAGGAAAGCTCATGTGCTGGCCCCCCACTCGAGACAAGGACTGACTCCCCTGGGGAGACTCCAGAAGTACCCCGAGATTCATGTCAGCACTGGAGAGGAATCCTCAGGTTCCGGCACGGACTCCACACAAGGACTTAGGCCCCAGCATCGACGGAAGAGGAATCCCGAGAGGCCCCCGAGCAACTCGGCATGGGGACTGGCCTTTCCTGAGGAAACCAGATCGGGTCCCTAAAGTCCCCTTCGTAAGTCCAGAGCACCTGCCGCAACTGGAGAAAATCCAGGAGGTTTTCCCTCCAGGCGAGATGAGGCCCTTTTCCGCTGAGGTGTCTCGAGGCTAATCACAGCTAACTTCTGGAACTTCCAAAGGGTCATTCACACCCTTGCTGCAACTCAATAAGTTCCCCGACATACCCGTCTCCACTTGAGAGGAAGCACGAGAGTCCCGATCACATCCAGAGGAGCCCCGTTTCCGCCTCCTAGCTCTTGAGGAGGGAACCTTTCACTGCGTGTTCGGGAAAAAATTCCGGGCGTTCCCCTCGCATCTCAAGAGGAGGCGCTCTCTACAGGAAAGGCGAGAGGAACTCCAGGGTGGTGCCACGATTCCCAGAGTCCCCCAGATGTCTCAGTCCATTCCAGGGAAAACCTGTTTTCCCTGCACTGCCTCGACTTTCAAGCCGAGGATAGACTCACACCACGGTGGCACGTGGGACAGCCCTGTGGGAAAGTCTCGTGGGAAAGCCTCGAGGGAAAGCCACCGATCCCTTGATCCACGCGACGGGAGCATGACACTGCTGCTACAGCTAGGGAGGAAAGCGCAGGTGCATGCCCCCACACGAGACGATGACTAACTTCCCTGGGGAGACTCCAGAAGTACCCCAAGATCCATGTGAGCACTGAGAGGAATCCTCAGGTTCCGGCACCGACTCCACACAAGATCTTAGGCCCCGGCATCGAAGGGAGAGGAATCCCGAGAGGCCCCGAGCAACTCGCATGGGGACTGGCCTTTCCTGAGGCCACCAGAGCGTGTCCCTGAGGTCCCCGTCGTAAGTCGAGAGCACCTGTCGCAATTCGAGAAAATCCAGGAGGTTCTCCCCTCCAGGCGAGATGAGGCCCATTTCAGCTGAGAGGTCTCGAGGCTAATCACACCTTACCTCTTGAACTTCCTAAGGGTCCTTCACAACCTTGCTGCAACTCAAGTAGTTCCCACGTACCCGTCTCCACTCGAGAGGAAGCACGAGAGTCCCGCCCACATGCAGAGGAGCCCCGTTTGCGGCCTCCTAGCTCGTGAGGAGGGATCCTTTCCCTGCGTGGTTGGGAAAGAATCCCGGCGATCCCGGCGCATCTCATGAGGAAGCATTCTCCACAGGACAGGCGCGAGGAACTCCAGGGTCGTGCCACCATTCCCAGAGTCCCCCAGATGTCTCAGTCCATTCCAGGGAAACCTGTTTTCCCTGCAGTGCCTCGACTTTCTAGCGGAGGATCGACTCACACCACGGTGGTACGTGGGACAGCCCTGTGGGAAAGCCTCGTGGGAAGGCCTAGTGGGAAAGCTCTAGGGAAAGCCACAGATCCTTGATCCACGCGAAGGGAAGCGTGACACTGCTGCTACAGCTCAGGAGGAAAGCGCACGTGCATGCCCCACTCGAAACGAGGTCTGACTCCCCTGGCGAGACTCCAGAAGTACCCCAAGATCCATGTCAGCACTGGAGAGGAATCCTCAGGTTCTGGCACCGACTCCACACAAGGTCTTAGGCCCCGGCATCGACGGGAGAGGAATCCCGAGAGGCCCCAGAGCAACTCGCATGGGGATTGGCCTTTCTTGGGGCCACCAGAGCGGGTCCCTGAGGTCCCCGTCATAAGTCAGAGAGCACCTGACGCAACTCGAGAAAATCCAGGAGGTTCTCCCCTCCAGGCGAGATGAGGCCCATTTCCGCTGAGGCGTCTCGAGGCTAATCACACCTAACCTCTGGAACTTCCAAAGGGTCATTCACACCCTTGCTGCAACTCAAGAAGTTCCCCGACATACCCCGTCTCCACTCGAGAGGAAGCACGAAAGTCCCGCCCACATCCAGAAGAGCCCCATTTCCGCTCCTAGCTCGAGAGGAGGGATCCTTTCCCTGCGTGGTCGAGAAAGAATTCCTGGCGTTCCCGTCGCATCTCAAGTGCAGGCACTATCCACAGGAAAGGCGAGAGGAACTCCAGGGTCGTGTCACCATTCCCAGAGTCCCCCAGATGTCTCCAGTCCATTCCAGGGAAACCTGTTTTCCCTGCACTGCCTCCACTTTCAAGCCGAGGATCGACTCACACCACGATGGCACGTGAGACAGCCCTGTGGGAAAGCCTCGTGGGAAAGCCTCGGGGAAAGCCTCGAGGGAAAGCCACAGATCCCTTGATCCACGCGAAGGGAAGCGCGAAACTGCTGCTACAGCACGGGAGGAAAGCGCACGTGCATGCCCCCACTCGAGACGAGGACTGACTCCCCTGGGGAGACTCCCAGAAGTTCCCCAAGATCCATATCAGCACTGGAGAAGAATCCTCAGGCTGTGGCTCCGACTCCTCACAAGGTTGTGGCCCCGGCATCGACAGGAGAAGAATCCCGAGAGGCCCTCTAACAACTCACATGGGGACTGGCCTTTCCTGAGGCCACCAGAGCGGTTCCCTGAGGTCCCCGTCGTAAGTCGAGAGCACCTGACGCAACTCGAGACAATCCAGGAGGTTCTCCCCTCCAGGCGAGATGAGGCCCCATTTCCGCTGAGGCATCTCGAGACTAATCACACCTAACCTCTGGAACTTCCAAAGGGTCCTTCACACCCTTGCTGCAACTCAAGAAGTTCCCCGACATACCCGTCTCCACTCGAGAGGAAGCACGAGAGTCCCGCCCACATCCAGAGGAGCCCCTGTTTCCGACCTCCTAGCTCGAGAGGAGGATCCTTTCCCTGCGTGGTTGGGAAAGAATTCCTGGCGTTCCTGTCGCATCTCAAGAGGAGGCGCTCTCCACAGGAAAGGCGACAGGAACTCCAGGGTCGGCGCCACCGTTCCCAGAGTCCCCAAGATGTCTCAGTCCATTCCAGTGAAACCTGTTTCCCTGCACTGCCTCGACTTTCAAGCCAAGGGATCGACTCACACCACGGTGGCAACGTGGACAGCCCTGTGGGAAAGCCTCCGAGGGAAAGCCACAGATCCCTTAATCCACGCGAAGGGAAGCGTGACACTGCTGCTACCAGTTCGGGAGGAAATCGCACCTATGTCCCCACTCGAGACGAGGACTGACTCCCCTGGGGAGACTCCAGAAGTACCCCCAGATCCACGTCGGCACTGGAGAGGAATCATCAGGTTCCGGCATCGTCTCCACACAAGGTCTTAGGCACCGGCATCGACGGGAGAGGAATCCCGAGAGGCCCCCGAGCAACTCGCATGGGGACTGGCCTTTCCTGAGGCACCAGAGCGGGTCCCTGAGGTCCCCGTCGTAAGTCGAGAGCACCTGCCGCAACTCGAGAAAATCCAGGAGGTTCTCCACTGCAGGCGAGATGAGGCCCATTTCCGCTGAGGCGTCTCGAGGCTAAACACACCTAACCTCTGGAACTTCCAAAGGGACCTTCACACCCTTGCTTCAACTCAAGAAGTTCCCCGACATACCAGTCTCCACTCGAGGTTAAGAACGAGAGTCCCGCCTAATCAGGAGGAGCCCCGTTTCCCCCTCCTAGCTTGAGAGGAGGATCCTTTCCCTGCGTGTCGGAAAGATTCGCGC
>NW_017195954.1:0-20322 GCF_001704415.2 Capra hircus
TGTTATTTGTTGTTTTTCCCTTGCTTTTTAATATTTGTTCTTTGTGTTTGATCTTTGTTAATTTGATTAATATGTGCTTGGGGTGTTTCGCCTTGGTTTATCCTATTTGGAACTCTCTGTGTTTCTTGACTTGGGTGATTATTTCCTTCCCCATTTTAGGGAAGTTTTCAACTATTATCTCCTCAAGGATTTTCTCATGATCTTTCTTTCTGTCTTCTTCTTCTGGGACTCCTATAATTCGAATGTTGGAGCGTTTCATATTGTCCTGGAGGTCTCTGAGATTGTCCTCATTTCTTTTAATTCGTTGTTCTTGTTTCCTCTCTGATTCATTTATTTCTAACCATTCTATCTTCTATTTCACTAATCCTATCTTCTGCCTCCGTTATTCTACTAATTGTTGCCTCCAGAGTGTTTCTGATCTCATTTATTGCATTATTCATTATATTTTGACTCTTTTTTATTTCTTCTAGGTCCTTGTTTAAACCTTTCTTGCATCTTCCTCAATCCTTGTCTCTAGCCTATTTATCTGTGATTCCATTTTTGATTTCAAGATTTTGGATCATTTTCACTATCAATATTCGGAATTCCTTCTCCAGTAGATTCCCTACTTCTTCCACTTTTGTTTGGTTTGGTGGGCAATTCTCCTGTTCCTTTACCTGCTGTGTATTCCTCTGTCTCTTCATCTTGGTTATATTGCTGGCGTTTGGGGTGGCCTTTTTATATTCTGGGAATTTGTGGAGTTCTCTTTATTATGGAGCTTCCTCACTTTGGGTGGGGTTCTATCAGTGGCTTGTCAAGGTTTCCTGGTTAGGGAGGCTTGTGTTGGAGTTTTTGGTGGGTGGAGCTGGGTTTCTTCTCTCTGGAGTGCAATGGAGTGACCCGTAATGGGTTACGAGACATCAAAGGTTTTGGGATAATTTTGAGCTGCCTGTATATTGAAGCTCAGGGGAGTGTTCCTGTGTTGCTGGAGAATTTGCGTGGTATGTCTTGTTTTGGAATTTGTTGGCCCTTAGGTGGAACTTGGTTTCAGTGTAGGTATGAAGGCATTAGATGGGCTCCTGTTGCTTAATGTTCCCTGAATTCAAGAGTTCTCTAATGTTTTCAGGCTTTGGATTTAAGCCTCCTGCTTCTGGTTTTCAGTTTTATTTTTACAGTAGCCTCTAGACTTCTCCATCTATACAGCACTGATGATAAAACATCTAGGTTAAAGATGAAAAGTTTCTCCACATTGAGGGACACTCAGAGGGGTTCACTGAGTTATAAGGAGAAGAGAAGATGGAGGGGGTAGTTAGAGGTAACTGGAATGAGATGCAGTGAGATCAAAAGAGAAGAGAACAAGCTAGCCAGTAGTCACTTCCTTATGTGCGCTCTATAGTCTGGACCGCTCAGAGGTATTTACAGAGTTATACGGGGAAGAGGAGAGGGAGGAAGTAGACAGAGGTGACCAGGAGGATCAGAGAGAGGAATGAGTAGGAGAGAGACAAATCCTGCCAGTAACCTGTTCCTTAGGTGTTCTCCACTGTCTGGAACACACAGAGATTCACAGAGTTGGATAGAGGAGAGATGGGGGAGAAAAGAGACAGAGGCCACCTGGTGGAGAAAAAGGAGAGTCCAGAGGAGGAGAGAGTGGTCAAGCCAGTAATCTCGCTCTCAGGTAAACTGGGATAGTGAAGTTTGGGTTTTTAAATGTACAAAATTGACCACAAAAACCTAAGAGCAAAGATTAAAAATCTAGAGTAGAGGTTGGATTTTCAAAGATACAATATTAGAGAGAAGCAGAAGGAAAAAGGAAGAAAGAAAGAAAAAAAAAAAGAAAGAAAAAGAATTATTAAAAAACAAATAAACAAACAAACAATCAAAAAAAAAAAAGCCATCAACAACCATCCAAAGACTGTATATGGTGTTTGCCTTAAAAAAAAAAAAAAAAAGTCTTTTTAAAACAAACAAACAAAAAAAATATAGTAATAATAGGTTATAGAAATAAAAATTAGAGGGGAAATAGAAGACTTAACAATTAAAAAAAAGTTAGAAAAAAAAGCAAAAAAAAAAAAAAAAAAAAAAGGAATGATTTTAAAAATATCTGGCCCTTTCTGGTGTAATGGGCCGTGTGGTATCACTTCCAAGGTGGTCCCCTCTGTTTAACTTCTTCTGTTTGCTGGCTTTTTAGGCTCACTAGTTTAGTTGCGCTGTGAGGAGGGGGGCTGCTGCTAACAAATAGCACTGTCGTGTGCACGCAGTATCTCTGCCCGGCTTGACCTGTCCTTTCTCGCGGCGCACAAACCGCTCCAGCTCTAGGATGCTCAGCCGGGAACCGTCTGGGGCCGGCCCTAGGCTGCGTGCACTTCCCCGGTCCAAGCCGCTCAGGTTCGGCGCTCAGGCAGCCCTCAGAGGCACAGATTCGGCTGGAACTGCGCTTTGTGCCCTTCCCAGGTCCGGGTAGCTCAGGAGTTTGGCGAGCGCGATCGCCGCGGCTTGTCACCTTTTCTGCCGCTGCTGCTCAGCTTTCTGGGCGGACCGCTGGCGCACCCCGTGCGGTAGATTGTGACTGTCCAGCACCCCCAGAAGTCTTAGCAAAGGAGCCTGCTTGCAGTTAGGTCCCGAGTCTGCAATTGCCCCTTTCAGTCCTTACGACTCTGGCTGCCTGTCCCCGGCGGGGGATGGTCTGCAGCCGGCTTTTCCCGTTCCGTCCTTTGTTCTGTGCTCGGTCCTGGCGGTGTCTTATGTTTGAGCTTTTCGCGTGGTAGCTATCCCACAGTCTGGTTTGCTAGCCCAAGTTAGATCGTTCTGGTTGCGCGTGGGGCGTTCCTGCCCGATTCTTACAAAGCTCTGCAGCCCGCGCCTCCCGCGCATCCCTGCCCTGCCCCCACTTCCCAATGGCGGATGCAGGCGTCTGTACTGCTTTTCCGCTGGGGGAGTTACTGTTGGGCTTGTAATCTGTTGGTTTTAATTATTTATCTATTTTTCCTTCCTGTTATGTTGCCCTCTGTGTTTCCAAGGCTCGCCACAGACTCGGCAGGGAGAGTGTTTCCTGGTGTTTGGAAACCTCTCTTCTTAAAATTCCCTTCCCGGGACGGGCTTCCCTTCCCGGGACGGAGCTCCCTCCCCACCTCCTTTGTCTCCTTTTCGTCTTTTATATTTTTTCCTACCTGTTTTTGAAGACAATGATCTGCTTTTCTGGTTGCCTGATGTCCTCTGCCAGCCTACAGAAGTTGTTTTGTGAAGTTTGCTCGGCGTTGAAATGTTCTTTTGAGGAATTTGTGAGGGAGAAAGTGGTCTTGCCGTCCTATTCCTCCGCCATCTTTCCCTCCGATCCTTCCTTTCAATTTTTGAGAGTTCTTTAATATATTTTAGACACGAGTTCTTTAAAAGATGTGTATTTCTGAAATATACATGCCTCCTACTCACTTGGTTTTCCTTCACTTGATTCTTTGCTATTTCAATCCCTCACAGCATCTTTTTTTTTTAACTCTATGATTTTTTATGTGTATTTCTATATTTTATATTTCTATATATTTTGAATCATATAAAATTATCTTTTAAAAGTTGAGCATAACACATAGGCAGATAAACACATGGAAATATTTAACTCAAATTTTCACACACTGAACACATCCATGGGCTCGGATCCCAGATTTAAACAGAATATTGTGGAGTAAATTGCATCTCCTTTGCACTCCCTTCTACTTACAAGGTTCACTGATAAGACTTTTCAATCCATGAAGTATTTTTTGTGGGTTTTTGAATGCAATATAAATATACATTTTAAATTTTTTTAAAATATATATATTTTTTATTTTGGGGGGAGTTAGGGGCAGAGAAGGCGATGGCACCCCACTCCAGTACTCTTGCCTGGAAAATCCCATGGACGGAGGAGCCTGGTAGGCTGCAGTCCATGAGGTTGCTAAGAGTCAGACACAACTGAGCGACTTCACTTTCATTTTTCACTTTCATGCATTGGAGAAGGAAATGGCAACCTACTCTAGTGTTCTTGCCTGGAGAATCCCAGGGACAGGGGAGCCTGGTGGGCAGCCATCTATGGGGTCACACAGAGTCGGACACGACTGAAGCGACTTAGCAGCAGCAGCAGCAGTAGCAGGGGCAGAGCCTGATTTCCTTTGTTCAGTAATAGCTTTTGTTGTCTATGTCAACTATTTCATTGTTAAGTGGAATTTTCTTGTATGAATTCCATAATGTATATGTCCATTCTAGATTTGATGGGAACTTTGATAATTTACATGTTGTAGCTACTGCAGGATAGTCTGACTGTGAACAACCAGTCTCTTACTAATCTACACTCCCAGTAGCAGTTTCTAGAGACATTTGAGAAAGCCACTAAGACAAGAACTACAAAGCTCACTTACATACTTCTAAGCTAAACAAATGTTATCACTTTGAGCCATTGAAATTCAGGACAGTTTGTTATGTATAACTACTGTCACATATATATGCAAAAAGGCAAAATGGTGGCCTGAGGAGGCCTTACAAACAGTTGTGAAAAGAAGAGAAAGCAAAGGCAAAGGAGAAAAGGGAAAGATATACCCATCATAGAGTTCCAAAGAATAGCAAGGAGAGATAAAGCCTTCCTCAGTGATCAGTGCAAAGAAATAGAGGAAAACAATAGAATGGGAAGGGAAGAGAAAGGAAGTCGCTCAGTCAGGTCCGACTCTTTGCGACCCCATGGACTGTAGCCTACCAGGCTCCTCCATCCATGGAATTTTCCAGGCAAGAGTACTAGAGTTGGCTGCTATTTCCTTCTCCAGAGGATATTCCCAACCCAGGGATTGAAGCCGGGTCTCCTGCATTGCAGGCAGACGCTTTACTGTCTGAGCCAAAAATCAGAGATACCAAGGGAATATTTCATGCAAACATGGGCTCAATAAAGGACAGAAATGGTGTGGACCTAAAAGAAGCAGAAGGTATTAAGAAGAGGTGGCAACAATACACAGAACTATACAAAAAACATCTTCATGACTCAGATAATCACAATAGTGTGATCACTCACCTAAAGCCAGACATCCTGGAATGCGAAGTCAAGTGGGCCTTAGGAAGCATCACTACGAACAAAGCTAGTGGAGGTGATGGAATTCCAGTTGAGCTATTTCAAATCTTAGAAGATGATGCTGTGAAAGTGCTGCACTCAATATGCCAGCAAATTTGGAAAACTCAGCATTGGCCACAGGACTGGAAAAAGTTTTTGTTCCAATCCCAAAGAAAGACAATGCCAAAAAATGTTCAGACTACCACACAATTGCACTCATCTCACATGCTAGTAAAGTAATGCTCAGAATTCTCCAAGACAGGCTTCAACAGTACATGAACCATGAACTTCCAGATGTTCAAGCTGGATTTAGAAAAGGCAGAGGAACCAGAGATCAAATTGCCAATATCCATTGAATCACTGAAAAAGCAAGAAAATTCCAGAAAAACATCACTTCTGCTTTCTTGACTATGCCAAAGCCTTTGACTGTGTGGATCACAACAAACTGCAAAATTCTGAAAGAGATGGGAATACCAGACCACCCGACCTGCCTCTTAAGAAACCTGCATGCATGTCAGGAAGCAACAGTTAGAACTGGACATGGTTGAAACATGTATAATATCATATATGAAATGAATCGCCAGTCCAGGTTCGATGCATGACACTGGCTGCTTGGGGCTGGTGCACTGAGATGACCCAGAGGGATGGTACGGGGAGGGAGGAGGGAGGGGTGTTCAGGATGGGGAACTTGTGTATACCTGTGGTGGATTCATGTTGATGTATGGCAAAACCAATACAATATTGTGAAGTAATTAACCTCCAATTAAAATAAATAAATTTATATTAAAAAACAGAAAAAAAAAAGAACTGGACATGGAACAAAAGACTGGTTCCAATTCAGGAAACGAGTATGTCAAGGCTGTATATTGTTACCCTGCTTATTTAACTTATATGCAGAATACATCATGAGAAATGCTGGATGGATGAAGCACAAGCTGGAATCAAGATTGCCGGGAGAAAGATAAAAAACCTCAGATATGCAGATGACACCACCCTTATGGCAGAAAGTGAAGAACTGAAGAGCCTCTTGATGAAAGTGAAAGAGGAGAATGAAAAAGTTGGCTTAAAATTCAACATTCAGAAAACTAAATCATGGCATCTGGTCCCATCATGTCATGACAAATAGATGGGGAAACAATGGAAACAGTGACAGACTTTATTTTGGGGGGCTCCAAAATCACTGCAGATGGTGACTGTAGCCATGAAATTAAAAGAAGACCTTGGAAGAAAATCTATGACCAACCTAGACAGCATATTAAAAAGCAGAAACATTACTTTGCCATCAAAGGTCAAAGCTATGGTTTTTCCAGTAGTCATGCATGGATGTGACAGCTGGACTATAAAGAAAGCTGAGCACCAAAAGAATTGATACTTTTGAACTGTGCTGTTGGAGAAGACTCTTGGAGTGTCCCTAGACTACAGGGAGATCCAACTTGTCTATCCTAAGGGAAATCAATCCTGAATACTCATTGGAAGGACTGATGCTGAACCTGAAATTCCAATACTTTGGCCACCTGATGGGAAGAATTGACTCATTTGAAAAAAACCTGATGCTGGGAAAGATTGAAGGCAGGAGGAGAAGGGGATGACAGAGGATGAGATGGTTGGATTGCATGAGTTTTGAGTAAACTCTGGAAGTTTGGTGATGGACAGGGAGGCCTGGTGTGCTGCAGTTCATGGGTCACAAAGAGTCAGACCAACTGAGCAGCTGAACTATAACTGTAACTGTTGCATTCTTGGTTATCCTTAGTTGATGATACTACGAATTTCCTCTTATATATCACTGAATTCAGGTGGCTAATATTTCGATTAAGGTTTTTTCCTCTATTTTCATTAGGGATGTTGGCTTTTAAATTCCCTCCCGTTTTACAATATTCAAACTTGCCAGTAAATAAATTGACAAGATAGTTTTCCCATTCACCCCATCCTTAAATGTTTTCTCCCCCTAAACTCTGGCAGAGAGTATGAGAAATTGTTGCTATTCCTTCTTTAAAAATTTTAGAAGAATTCACTGGTAAAATCTTTTAGGCTTTGAAACTATATAATGGAAAGGATTCAAATTCTAGATGTCATTTATGTAATACTTATGGGATTGTTTATATCTTTTATTTCTTATTATTTCAGTATGCCAATTTCCCTTATTGGCAATTAGAGAACTTCAAAAAAATGTCAGTTTCACTAAAATTTTCAAATGCATTCATGTGAAATTGCTAATAATACACCTTTAATATCCATTAATAGATACAAAATCTGTAGTGATGTCCTCATTTTTAATATCTGGATTTAGGGGATTTTTTCCTCTTTTTGATCAGCTTTGCTAGAAGTCTTAAATTTCTTAGTTCTAAAAACCATTTTTTAGTTTTCTATTTTTGTGCTAATAAATTTAATTTCCACGTTATTAATTTTTTTAAATTATATTTATTATTTTATTCACTCTTGGGGTTAATTTTTTTTCAATTTCTTGGATTTGAATACTTAGATAATCGATTTCCAGCCCATCATAATTTCTAACATATGCACTTTTACTATAAATTTCACCCTTAGCATAGCTTTAATTGTATTTCACAAGTTTGATGTCTGTGCTTTCATTATTATTCAGTTCAGAATGTTTTCCAATATTCTCTGTTATTTCTTCTTTGACATTTGGATTATTTAGATACTTATTGGCTTATTTTTCAAAGAGTGAGAATTTTCTAGGGGTGTTTGTTAGTTTTTTTGCTTCATTTCACTGTGATTGGAGAACATGTTCTGAATGATTTATCTATCCTTGTTCTATGTTCTAAGCCGAGGATAGTGTCAGAGAACAAAATTATCACAGCATCTTGGTTGATTTTCAGATTTTGAGACATTGGCATCTTGTGGCTTTCCAAGTTACCTGGGAGTCAGGAAGAAAAATAAATAAATAAAAACAAGCTAATTCTATTCTACTCTCCTGCCTTATTTCACCTTATTTAGAGCAGTGTCACTATGGCTTATTTATTAGGTGTTATTTCAAAAGCTTTTTGTTTAAAAAAGAATTTGGCTCTTTGTAATCCACTGAATTTGAATATACTGTAGTTCTTTCAATTTTGGAATACCATTATTCTATATATTTTGTTACTGTCAAAACCCCAATCACCTTGTAAAGTCAGTGTTTAACATGGCTCTCTAGTCTTCACATATTAGGTCCATTAAATTAGTCCAGTTACATTATTATTATTCAATTTACATATATGATCTATGTGTGAATGATCAAAAAAGCCTCCACTAAATTTTGTAAAAATCAATAGTCCGGCTAATCAATAGACTATTAATTAGTTTAAAAATATAATTGAAGATCTAAAATATTTTCAAGCCATCTAAGGAATCAACAATGTACAAATTAAATCAATAGTGCTAAATGATTTTCTTTATCAGAATGGCATAGATTAAGTATTTTATACACTTTTGGCTAGAATCTATATTGAAAAATATTTTCTTTAAGGAAAAAGCTGGACTAAAGTCACATGTCACAAACTTAAATACCTGCAGGAGCCAAGAAAGGGAAATCACATTGACCTTACTCTTCCCCATGGTGGCATTCAGCTGTAAAAGCCTTATGCAAAGTTTCTGAGGGCATGATCAAGAAAAGTGAATTGAGCCAGGATCCATTTCAAATATAAAGAAAATGATTGGATACATTCAAACATGAAACATTTTAGCATCCAGCAATCCTTCTTATCACAAACACACACATATGCCTGATGACAAATTCAGCTAATAAAAAGTATGAAGCAAAAAACAAATTAAATTAAAAGTGAAAGAGCCACAGTAAAATATTAGTGGTATATACTAAATTCTTATAAAACCAAAACTAATGCCAGAAATTATGTAAATTGTATTTACATGACACTTTAATCATGAGACAACATAATAATAAAGATAAAATTACTTTTAAAATTAAAGAAGCAGTTAGAAGAGGCAGGAGGAAGCATGGTATTGTTCTTTGATAGAGTCAATTAACAGGGCAAAATGGAAGTTTAATTTAAAAAGTAAAAGACATAATGATTCCAACCACTTAATAGTTTTCATGATATCTTTCATCTGCCTGTCAGAAATATTTAGGAAAAGAAGAAATATGGTCACTTTGTATTTTTCCAGTTCCTATTAAAATCAAGTTAAGTGAAAGACTTTATGCAAAAATACGACATGTTCTTATGCTTTAAATTTCAGATCTATTTATTATTCTCTGTATATATATAAAAAAAAAACCTGATATCTAAAATGGTATTTCCCTAATAACAACGGCTATTTCTTGGTGGAAGATCTAAGATGACGAGGGAACTTTCTTCTTTGAACTATTCTCCATGGCTAAAATTATAAGGATGTAATAACTTAATAATAAATGTAACCAAATTTCTTTCTTCAAAATTGTTGTTCAGTTGCTCAGTCATTTCCAGCTCTTTGGAAGCCCATAGACTGCAACACACCAGGGTTCCCTGTCCTTCACCAACTCTTGGAGCTTGCTCAAAATCACTGAGTTGATGATGCCATCCAACCATCTCGTCCACTGTCATAGCCTTCTGCTGCCTTCAATCTTTCCCAGCATCAGGGTCTTTTCTAATGAGTTGACTCTTCACATCAGGTGGCCACAGGATTGGAGCTTCAGCTTCAGCATCAGTCCTTCCAATGAATATTCAGGACTGATTTCCTTTAGGATGGACTAGTTGGATCTCCTTGCAGTCCAAGAGACTCTCAAGGGTCTTTTCTAACACCACAGATCAATTCTTGGCCCTCAGCCTTCTTTATGGTACAACTCTCACACCCATATATGCCTACTGGAAAAGTCATAGCTTTCCCTAGATGGACCTTTGTCAACAAAAACAGTGCCTATGCCTTTTTTTTTTTTCCCCCTTCCAAATTAAAATAAGCCAATTATGAAACAAACACATAAATAAAATTGCATGGTTCACTCCACAGGCTAAGTTGTGACCTAATGACTGTTGAGACTTCTCTAATTCTAAGTTCTATCTTGCTGGTCTTAAGCGATGAGAAATGGAAAAACACATGAGACATGTCTCTGCCCCTCAGAGGGCATCCCATCCCCTTCCTGCTCTGGCCTTGGGACTGGGACTCTTCTGCCCCTTTCTCACGTCACCAGTTGCCTCTTTTTCCTCTTCTGCCTTTGTGTATAGGTTCTTCCCCTGTCCTATGCCAACTGGAATTTAAATCCTACAACTACACTGTGGGATTAATAGATCAGAAGAGATCTTTCCTCGCTGACTACTTCTCCCTTGAAGGAGACCATATTTATTGCTTTAATTAGAGCACAAATCTGTAGGAGGAAGTGTAAGTCTTCAGCCTTTCTCCTGACAGCATCTAACTGGGGAGGCAACTTGGAATCTCTGTTCCAAGAAGTGCCAGCTGGATAATTAGTACTGTACAGCTAACAGTTTTGAAAAAAAAAGTGGGAGGGGGATGAGAATCAGTGTAAGCATCTTTAACAAATTTTAACTTTCTAAAATGGGTTTCTGAATTTGTTGCAGGTGAAGCATTAGGGAGATCTTTTTCTTAAATATGACAACATATTAATATTCTCTTTGTGTGGAGGGAGAAGCAAGCTGTTGATATTCATCTAACCTGCAGCAAATGTCAGTGAATGGCTGAGTTGGCTTTCTTTCTGTATTGAAAGGAAAAATAATTCCCCACAATTATTCCTTCAAGGAGCATTAAATTTGCCAACTGATTAAAACAAAAAAAGACAAAGTTTCTCGAGTTTATTTTAGGAATTCAGCAATGTCTAAATAAGTCATAAGTTTTTAAGGTAACAACTTATCGTGTGTCCAGAGGTGATTACCAAAATTATTAATAAATGGGTGGGCAGGCATTGTGCTGAACAGGTCCATTATGCCTCAATATTAGCCCCAGTTGAGTCTTTCATCCACATACAATGCACCTCTGCTTTGTTTAGGAGCAAGGATATAAATCTCTGTTGGTCTCTAGAAGAAGGAATTTTTTATAGGCCAAATTTAATGACTTTTCATAAAATTTGAACACAATCATTCTTTATTCACTTATTCATTCAACAGCAGAGCACAGAAGGCCCTCTGTGCCAATCATTAGGACTACAGAGATAAACGACAAAGACTCTACCCCTGCTCTCACAAGTTGACTTTCTAAAGCAGGCATTAGCAAACATTTTTAAAGCAATAGATAATAAATGTTTTTGATTTTGCAAGACCTACAGTATCTGTCAACACTACTCGACACTTCTGTTGTAACATGAACACAGCCATGGCATGTTAGTCAGCCAGTTGTATCTGACTCTTTTCAACCCCATGGACTGTAGCCTGGAGGTTACAGTCGGACACAACTGAGCAACTGAGAACCTTCACAGAGTATTTGCTTCCTCTACAGGACATTCCCAAAAGGTAACAAGCCACTGTTTGAGCAACTTCAATGCAGGACATTGGCAATTTCCAAAGGCACCCTATTTCATTGTTGGACAGAGGTATTTTAATTAAATTTGTACTTCTATTAAGTACAAATATTCATATATATGTAATAAAGACTCTGAGTCCCCATAAATTTAGCTCAACTAGTATCCAGGTCTGTCCTCTTTGGTAGCTCTCAGGAAATAAATAAAAGCAACTTTTCATATGACAGCTATCCCATCATTTGCAAATCTTTGTATTAATTATATTGTTTGTTCATTTTTGGTCCAATAGTTTGGTTCTTCTAATTAGAAGGTTAAAAAAGGTGTGGTTTGGGTGTTCTTTCTGATTCCTTCATATATTCAATATTAGCTCTTTTGTTTCTCAGTTCAGTTCAGTTCAGTAGCTCAGTCGTGTCCAACTCTTTGCGACCCCATGAATCGCAGCACGCCAGGCCTCCCTGTCCATCACCAACTCCTGGAGTTCACTCAGACTCACGTCCATTGAGTCCGTGATGCCATCAGCCATCTCATCCTCTGTTGTTCCTTCTCCTCCTGCCCCCAATCCCTCCCAGCATCAGAGTCTTTTCCAGTGAGTCAACTCTTTGCATGAGGTGCCAAAGTACTGGAGTTTCAGCTTTAGCATCATTCTTTCCAAAGAACACCAGGCTGATCTCCTTCAGAATGGACTGATTGGATCTCCTTGCAGTCCAAGGGACTCTCAAGAGTCTTCTCCAATACCGCAGTTCAAAAGCATCAATTCTTTGGCGCTCAGCCTTCACAGTCCAACTCTCACATCCATACATGACTACTGGAAAAACCATAGCCTTGACTAGACGGACATTAGTTGTCAAAGTAATGTCTCTGCTTTTGAATATACTGTCTAGGTTGGTCATAACTTTTCTTCCAAGGAGGAAGTGTCTTTTAATTTCATGGCTGCAGTCACCATCTGCAGTGATTTTGGAGCCCAAAAAAATAAAGTCTGACACTTTCCACAGTTTCTCCATCTATTTCTGATGAAGTGATGGACCAGATGCCAGGATCTTCGTTTTCTGAATGTTGAGCTTTAAGCCAACTTTTTCGCTCTCCTCTTTCTAGTACAGAGAATATTAAGATAGGGAGAAGAAAACTAGATTTTTTCCTTCTAAAGTGGCAACCCAAAACATATTTGCATAGCAATAACAATATGTGCCAGTGTGCCCTATTAAAATTAATCTGCTTATGTGATAAGGCTTTTGGACATGAGACCTAGCTTAGTGTTGACTTGCGAAAAAGTGCTAATCTTAAAAGGCATTATCTTCTTTGCCCTTTATATCTTTGGCCCAAATTCTTTAAACCAGGCTTCAGCAGTACATGAACCGTGAACTTCCAGATGTTCAAGCTGGATTTAGAACAGGCAGAGGAACCAGAGATCAAATTGCCAACATCCATTGGTTCATTGGAAAGCAAAAGAGTTCCAGAAAAACATCTACTTCTGCTTCATTGACTATGTAAAAGCTTTTGACTATGTGAATCACAACAAACTGTGCAAAGTTCTGAAAGAGATGGGAATACCAGACCACCTTACCTGCCTCCTGAGAAATCTGCATGCAGGTAAAGAATCATCAGAACTGGACATGAAACAACAGACTGGTTCCAAATTGTGAAAAGAGTACGTCAAGGCAATATATTGTCACCCTGTTTAACTTATATGTAGAGTACATTTTGAAAGATGCCAAGTGGATGAAGTACAGGCTGGAATCAAGATTGCTGGGAGAAATATCAGTAAACTCAGATACACAGATGACACTACCCTGATGGCAGAAAGTGAAGAAAAACTAAAGAGCTCTTGAAAGTGAAAGAGGAGAGTGAAAAAGTTGGCTTAAACTCAACATTCAAAATACTAAAGACATGGCATCTGGTCCCATCACTTCATGGAAAATAGATGAGGAGACAATGGAAACAGTGACACATTTTATTATCTTGGCTCCAAAATCACTGCAGATGGTGACTGCATCCATGAAATTAAAAAACACTTGCTCCTTGGAAGAAAAGCTATAACCAACCTAGGCAGCATATTAAAAAGTAGAGACATTACTTTCCTGACAAAGGTGCATCTACCCATAGCTGTGGTTTTCCAGTAGTCATGTATGGATGTGAGAGTTGGACTATAAAGAAAGCTGAGTGCTGAGCAATTAATGCTTTTGAACTATGGTGTTGGAGAAGATTCTTGAGAATCCTTGGCTGCAAGGAGATCAAACCAATCAATCCTCAAGGAAATCAATTCTGAATATTCATTGGAAGGACTGATGCTGAAGCTGAAACTCCAATACTTGGCCACGTGATGCAAAGAACTGACTCATTGGAAAATACCCTGATGCTGGGAAAGATTAAAGGCAGGAAAAGAAGGGGACAACAGAGGATGAGATGGTTGGAGGCATCACCAACTCATTGGACATGAGTTTGAGCAAGCTCCAGGAGTTGGTGATGGACAGGAAAGCCTGGTGTGCTACCCTCCATGGGACTGCAAAGAGTTGAACATGACTGAATGACTGAAGTGAACTGAAATGACCTTCTTTGCAAAATAAATAGTGCCAGAGCTAGCATTCTAATCTTTTTTTGTGTTCTCTTATCTTTATTCAAATACAAGGCAATTGGCAAAATTCAGTGTAATAACAGAAATTGCATTCAAATGGACAAAAATACTAGGGTGTAATCCATGTGTGTGTATATAATTCCATTTAGAGCACTATATCATAGCCACTGGAGGCACACTATACTAGGAATGTAAGAGATTTTGGAGTCAGAATACAACAAAGAACAGCTTCATTACCCAACACTTAGATTACTTCAGGAGTTACATCTCAGAGCAACTTTTTACAATATTTGTAAATTAATTTTTATTCAAATATGCTTGCACGTGTGCTGGTTGCATCTGTCTCTTTGCAACCTATGGCTGTAGCCTGCTAGCTCCTCTGTCTATGGATTCTCCATGGGCTGCCACGCCCTCCTCAGGGGATCTTCCCGACCAGGGATCAGATCCAATCTCTTATGCCTCCTGCCTTGGCAAGTGGGTTCTTACCACTAGTCCAGGAAGCCCCTATTTGAGTATAATTGCTGTACAGTGTGGAGAAGGCAATGGCAACCCACTCCAGTGTTCTTGCCTAGAGAATCCTAGGGATGGGGAGCCTGGTGGGCTGCAGTCCATGGGTCGCACAGAGTTGGACACGACTGAAGTGACTTAGCAGCCTCAGCAGCACTGTACAGTGTTGTATTCGTTACTATTGTAAAGGAAACAAATCAGCATACGTATACATAGATCCCCTCCCGTTTGACTTCCTTCCCACTCAGGTCGCTGTAGAGCATCAAGTAGAGTCCCTTGTGCTATATAGAATGTCCTGATTAGTTATCTACTTTATACATGGTATCAACAGTGTACATGTGTCAACCCAGACAAATTTAAGTCATAGCTATCATTTGTAAAATGAAAGTAATAATACACATTCTACAGTACTAGATAAATATGTCGGCAAACTGTTAAACAGAACGTCTAATCACTTCAGTTCAGTTCAGTTCAGTTGCTCCAGTCATGTCTGACTCTTTGTGACCCATGCACTGCAGCATGCCAGGCTTCCCTGTCCATCACCTACTCGCGGAGCTGGCACAAACTCAGAATGTCTGATACTCAATATTATTCTATTTTCCTTCTTTTCAGCCTCCTCCAAGTTGCTTCTAAGGTTAGCAATTGGCAATTAAGGGTGAGAGGTGAAAAAAGTGGATGAGATAGATACTAAAAATTTAAAAGGAGAAAATCTCAAAAGGAATACAAACACGTCATCCAAACAATTCATTCTCTGGCCTCTTTATATGAAAACCTATCCTAGAGTAATGAGTATATGATTGTAATATGATTAAATAGTTAGCTTACAAAGAAACCCCTTCTCATTTGGAGGTGATTATAGGAAGCAACTGGTATGGTCCTCTCATTAAAATGTAAATGTTAGTTAAAGCATGTGAGATTGTCTCAACGTTGGGCTCTGAGACATTTGGATAATAGCTCACATTTTTATAGCACTGTACTGGGACCTTAGACTGTGTGCTTTATGAGTGTCACCTTCTTTAATCCTTACAACCAAGTTCAAAGGTGTTATTATCTTCATTCACAGATGGAGAAACTGAAATGGTTTAGACCCACATGAGTTAGTGGCAGAGTCAGGAATGGATTCCAGGCTGTCTGGCTGTGGTTTACACTCTGTTCTCAAATGCACTCTTCCCCTCTCCACTGCTCTTCATCCTTCCTCTTATTTCATTGGGAGAAAAAGTGAGACAGCACTTTCAACCTGATGAACAGAGGTCTTAAACCCAAGCCTCTAAGGCCCACAGGTGATGTGAATGAGAGATGTAGGTCATGCTAGTAGGTCCACAGAAAGCAATGTATTAGGGAGCAGTGTATTAAGCATCAATTAAGTTTTTTTTTTCCAACTTTTGGCAAATAGGTGCCACTTTTCTAGGCACTGAGACTACTATGGATAAGAAAATAAAACCCTTCTGTCTTTGAGTTGAGCAGTGGAACCCCCAGATTCATGTCTACCCTGAGCTCAGAAGGTAATCTTATTGAGAACCAGGGTCCTTGTAGCTCTGACTAAGGTAAGGATGAAGATGAGACCATATGAGATTAAGGTGGGCTCTAAGTCCAATGAGAGTGTCCTCATGTGAGACAGAATGGGGCACCCAGACACGGAGGGAGAAGAGAGCACTGTGAAGACGGGGCAGACGTCTGCACAATGTGTCTATAAGCCAGGATCAGCAAAGACTTCTGCAGCCACCATGGACCAGGTCCTCCCTCACAGTTCCCAGACAGAATCCACCCTGCTGACACTTTGATTTAGGCTTCTGACCTCTGAATGATGAGAGGAAAGTTCTGTTGTTTTAAGTCTCGAGTTTGTGGCAATTTGTGGCAGCTGTCCTAGGAAATATATTCTGCCCTTGCTGATGTGCATTCTAGAAGGGAAAAGAGAAATTATGATATATATATTACATGGTCCTCAGTGCTTCTTGTTGCAAAAAATCCTGGAGGACTAAACATTTGTAACTAGCTCCCTGCTCACTAAACACAAAGTATCACAAAGAACTACTAAATTTCAGTCCTAGTCTTGTCCTCCCTTCATCTTGTCCCAAAACTAACAGACTCTCATTTTCCTCAGTGAAAACGTCTTGGCACAAAACTGAGCACTCACAGACCTTCTCTGATTTCCTCTTAACCTCTTTAAGCCACTGGCGTTCTACTGAGCAGTCATCTTGAGTTGTTTTCATATCGAAGATTTTAATAAAGGCTCAAGCTAGCAATTTTGGTTGTCTTTCTCCTTCATCTTAGGATAGAAGGGATCTTAGGAATCTACTCTACCCATGTTGTAGAGCAGTCATGATGTGATTGGAAAGGATCATGATTGGCGAGCAATAAAATGGACTTCCCCAGGTGGTGCTAGTGATAGAGAATCCACTTGCCAATGCAAGTTATACAGGTTTGATCCCCGGCTCTAGAAGATCCCCTGAAGTGGGAGATGGTAACCCGCTCCAGTATTCTCACGTGGAAAGCTTCAAGGACAGAGAAGACTGGCAGGCTACAGTCCATGGGGCCACAGAGAGTTGGACATGACTAAGCAGCTAAATGGCAACAAGATTATTGTATGTGATTATTCTATTACATAAAAACTGCGTGAACTTGTCACCCCACCAATCTAACTCTCAGTTTCTTCATCTGTAAAATGGGAAGGAATTGGAATAAGTGACCCCAAAAGTCCTTTCCAATCTTAGTCTTGTATGCCTTTATGGGTACAACTGCATGAGAAGGAATCAATCATTTGGATATACTGTGGCTTAGAAATACTTAAAACCCGAATCAAGACCAACTTAATAATTCAACTATTATTCACTACACTAAAGGCCCTATAATAACAAATCTTATAAATCAGTAAATGTCTAATTTGTAGCTCATCTAGCGTGTTTACTTTTTTCAGTCATGTGAAAGTATGAAAGTGTTAGTTGCTCAGTTATATCTGACTCCTTGAGACCCCATGGACTGTACCCTCCAGGCTTCTCTGCCCATGGGGTTGTCCAGGTAAGAATACTGGAGTGAGTAGCTATTTCCTTCTCCAGGGGATCTTCCCCACCCACAGATCAAACCCAGGTCTCTGTAATTTGACCTCCTCTATGAAATTTTTGCCTTACCTCTCCTGTTCATGACAACCTCTCTCTTCTGTAAACCTTAACACTTATAGTCATTACTAAGTGTCACTGCTCATGATGCTTAGATTTTTCAGCTGGACTATAATTTAGTAAGAGTCTAGTAATTCTACATTCCACAGCTATGATTTTTCAAGAGAACAAGAGACCTAGATTTATTTGTAAAATTTTACATTTAAATATTATCAATTAAATCAAACATTTTCAAAACATCATGTGGCTATGTAACACAGTGACAAAGCAAATTTGTTTCATGGGCTGAGTTTGAGACCTCTGAAAGAGAGACTCACTGAAAAGTGGAAGATTTTATTTTGGGAAGTAAGAAAGTCTCTGAAACTAACATCCATCTGAATACCTAACAAATGCCCCCAATTCCCATGTCCAGAACAAACTGGGACTCTCTTCAATATGTGACAACATTCATTTTGAGTCTATTTGCTAAACATTATTTTTACTCTCAATAAACTGATAGTCTTATTTAAGAACAAGTTTTTAAAATTATGCACTAGTACATATCTATTACAAATAAATGAACTTCCCCAGCTCCTAAAAACACATGAGAAAGGAAGAGTACACTGTGATTAAATTGACTAATGAAGCTCTATCTCAGAGGTGCAAGTTGGCTCAACATTAGAATATCTGGGGAGTTCCCTGGTGGCCTAGTTAGTGGTTAGGATTCTGGGCTTTCACTAAAATGGCCTGGATTCAAATTCAGTCCCTGATCAGGAAACAGATGTCCACAAGCCACATGATGTGACCCCCCCCCCAAAACACACACACACACACACACACACACACACACAAAAGGAAGGAGAGAAAGAAAATTTGGTCTCATACTTCATGAAGAAAATGAAGAGAAAAATAAAGACTGTGACCCTATCTAATAGAAGCGGAATTTTTAAAATAAAATTTGGTATTAATTCCTGTTAAAACTCTAAATAAAAGAAAACCTCTAACAGATGATAAAGTCTCATTATAAGTAATAATTAATAAACTTATTTAGTGGTTTGATGCTATAAGCATTTTCACTGGTGTCACGAATAACACAGAAACACCTACACCCTCCACTGTCACTCAACGAACCAAAATTACAGCAAAACGTGTATAAATAAAAAGAAGCATATAATACTCTTATGAACATGAAAATTCAACTGAAGAACATAACATAAAGTCTGAGCAAAGGAAAGTATATACGCTTCTTTTGAATGGAAGCTTAAACACTGTAAAGATGCCAAACATTCCTAAACTAGTATACACATTCAACCCAATCACAATGAGAATGTCAAGGCGTATTTTTTTTACTTTGTGTTAGTGGAGGAGAGCTTGGCAAATGATAGTAAAATCTCACTGGAAAGAATATATGCATTAAAATAGGTGGGAACTTTTTTTTTCATTTTGAGACAATTTTAAGCTTACAAAAGAGTTGCAAAAATAGTGTCATTCTTTATAGTATTCATCATCTAGTTTTCTCTTACATTAGCGACTTACATAGCCATGGAACAGTTACCAAAATTAAGAAATTAACCTTGTTATAATATTATTAACTAAATTTTCAGAATCCATTCAGATATCACCAATTTTTCTGCTAACATACCTTTGGTGTTTCAGGATCCCACGTTGCACCTAGTTGTCATGTGTCTTTAGTTTCCTCTGACAAGTGACAGTTCCTTTGTGACTCTGACACATCTGTAGACTACTGGTTAGTTACTCTCTATTTGATTTTGTCTGATGTTAATTTAGCTTTTAATTTGGTCCTTAATTTGGGCTTGTCTGCTGTTTTCCATCATTATGTTAGGGGAAGCACCCTGATTGAAACAGTCCACCCTGGCCAGGCACCATAGTAACCATTTGCATAAGTTGTTTTTACGACAAGGGGTCCCAGTTAGGCACACGGAACTAATAAGCCTCCACCAATCGGAAGAGTTTGGGAAAGGTCAAAAGGAGACACCACATGTCCGACTACCTCCCAGAATCCTCTCTGGCATCCATCTTGGCTGAATAAGGTTTGCACCACCAGGAAGGACTCTGAGTCAGAATGATTGGCTAAAGACATCCCAAAAACTGATCCCATCACCATAAGACCCAAGACTGTGAACCATGTGCCAGAGCTGTTCTCCTGGGTTCCCTTACCCTACTGCTCTCCACGCGGGTACCCTTTCCCAATAAAATCTCTTGCTTTGTCAACACATGTGTCTCCTTGGATAATTCATTTCCAAGTGTTAGACAAGAGCCCAGTTTTGGGCCCTGGAAGGGGTCCCCCCTCCTGCAACAATTAGATTGAAGTTATGCATTATTGGGAAGGATGTTTCAGAAGTGATTTACCATTCTCTGTGAGTCATATCTGTGTATGTGATATTGACATGTGCTATTGGTAATGCAAACTTTGATCTCTTGGGGAAGTGCTATACACCAGGATTCTCTCCTACAAATTAATTTTTTTTGCCTCCTGTAATTAGATATAGTTGGGAAGAGAATCTTTGAGACTATTCAAGGATCTTATTTATGCATAAATTTTGCCTAGTAATTTTAACATTCATTGATGGATCTAACAAACTATTCTGAAACAGAAGATGTATACATCAAGACTCGCCCTATCAGATTTTAAATGAGTATACAGCTTCAGTGATTTAAAGAAGCATGAAGAATAAACAAAGATATTAGTGGATAAGAA
>NW_017195955.1:0-8702 GCF_001704415.2 Capra hircus
TTGGGCTTTCCCGAGGCTTTCCACGGCTTTCCCACAGGGCTGTCCCACGTGGCACGTGTGTGGAGTCGATCATCTGCTTGAAAGTCGAAACAGTGCAGGGAAAACAGGTTTCCCTGGAATGCGACTGAGATATCTGGGGACTCTGGAATGGTGGACAACCTGGAGTTCCTCACGCCTTTCCTGTGGAGAGTGCCTCCTCTTGAGATGCGACAGGAACGCCGGGAATTCTTTTCCCGACCACGCAGGGAAAGGAACCCTCTCTCGAGCTAGGAGGCGAAACGGGTCTCCTCTGGATGTGGGCGGCGACTCTCGTGCTTTCTCCTGAGTGGAGTCGGGTATGTCGGGAAATTCTTGAGTTGTAGCAAGGGTGTGAAGGACCCTTTGGAAGTTCCAGAAGTTAGGTGTGATTAGCCTCTAGACGCCTCATTGGAAATGGGCCTCATCTCCCCTGGAGGGGAGAACCTCCTGGATTTTCTCGAGTTGCGGCAGGTGCTCTCGACTTACGACGGGGACCTCAGGGACCTGCTCTGGTGGCCTCAGGAAAGGCCAACCCCATGCGAGTTGCTCAGGGGCCTCTTGGGATTCCTCTCCGTCGATGCCGGGCTTAAGACCATGTGTGGAATCGGTGTCGGAACTGAGGATTACTCTCCAGTGCTGACATGGATCTTGGGGAACTTCTGGAGCCTACCCAGGGGACTCAGTCCTCGTCTCGAGTTGGCGCATCACGTGAGATTTGCTCCCGAGCTGAAGCAGCAGTGTCACGCTTCCCATCCCGTGGATCAAGGGATCTGTGGCTTTCCCTCGAGGCTTTCCACGAGGCTTTCCCACGAGGCTTTCCCACAGGGCTGTCCCACGTGCCACCGTGGTGTGAGTCGATTCTCGGCTT
Organism: Capra hircus; assembly: GCF_001704415.2. Lineage (NCBI taxonomy): Eukaryota > Metazoa > Chordata > Mammalia > Artiodactyla > Bovidae > Capra > Capra hircus. The sequence continues at coordinate 887 of NW_017195955.1, forward strand.
GAAAGTCGAGGCAGTGCAGGGAAAACAGGTTTCCCTGGAATGGACTGAGACATCTGGGGGACTCTGGGAATGGTGGCACAACCCAGGAGTTCCTCTCGCCTTTCCTGTGGAGAGCGCCTCCTCTTGAGATGCGACGGGAACCCCGGGAATTCTTTCCCGACCATGCAGGGAAAGGATCCCTCCTCTCGAGCTAGGAGGCGGAAACGGGACTCCTCTGGATGTCGGCGGGACTCTCGTGCTTCCTCTCGAGTGGAGACGGATATGTCGGGGAACTTGTTGAGTTGCAGCAAGGTGTGAAGGACCCTTTGGAAGTTCCAGAGGTTAGGTGTGATTAGCCTCGAGACCCCTCAGCGGAAATGGGCCTCATCTCGCCTGGAGGGGAGAACCTCCTGGATTTTCTCGAGTTGTGGCAGGTGCTCTCGAGTTATGACGGGGACATCAGGGACCCTTTCTGGTGGCCTCAGGAAAAGCCAGACGCCATGCGAGTTGCTCGGGGGCCTCTCGGGATTCCTCTCCCGTAGATGCAGTCGCCTAAGAGCTTGTGTGGAGTCGGCCGGAACCTGAGGATTCCTTTCCAGTGCTTACATGGATCTTGGGGTACTTCTGGAGTCTCCCAGGTGAGTCAGTCCTCATATCTATTGGGGGCATGCATGTGCAATTCTTTCCGAGCTGTAGCAGCAGTGTCACTCTTCCCTTCGCGTGGATCCAGGAATCTGTGGCTTTCCTTGGAGGCTTTCCCACGAGGCTTTCCCACGAGGCTTTCCCACGACGTTTTCCCACTGGGCTGTCCCACGTACCACCGTGGTGTGAGTCGATCCTCGGCTTGAATGTCGAGGCAGTGCTGGGAAAACTGGTTTCCCTGTTATGGACTGAGCATCTGGGGACTCTGGGAATAGTGGCACGACCCAGGAGTTCCTCTCGCCTTTCTGTGGTGAGCGCCTCCACTTGAGATGCGACGGGATCGCCGGGAATTCTTTCTCGACCACACAGGAAATGAATCCCTCCTCTGGAACTATGAAGCGGAAACGGGCTCCTCTGGATGTGGGTGGGACTCTCGTGCTTCCTCTCGATTGGAAACGGGTATGTCGAGGAACTTCTTGTGTTGCAGCAAGGGTGTTAAGGACCCTTTGGAAGTTCCAGAGGTTAGGTGTGAATAGCATCGAGACGCCTCAGGGGAAATGGGCCTCATCTCGCCTGGAGGGGAGAACCTCCTGAATTTTCTCGAGTTGCGGCAGGTACTGTGGACTTAAGACGCGGTCCTCAGGGACCCGCTCTGGTGGCCTCAGGAAAGGCCAGTCACCATGCGAGTTGCTCGGGGCCTCTCGGGATTCCTCTCCCGTCGATGCCGGCTCCTTATACCTTGTGTGAGTCGGTGCCGGAACCTGAGAAAACCTCTCCAGTGCTTACATGGATCTTGGGTACTTCTGGAGTCTCCCCGGTTAGTCAGTCCTCGTCCCTAGTGGATGCATGTACGTGCGATTTCCTCCCGAGCTGTAGCAGCAGTGTCACGCTTCCCTTCGCGTGGATCAAGGATCTGTGGCTTTCCCTCGAGGCTTTCCCACGTGCTTTCCCACGACGCTTTCCCACAGGGCTCTCCCACGTGCCACCGTGGTGTGAGTCGATCCTCGGCTTGAAAGTTGAGGCAGTGGAGGGAAAACAGATTTCCCTGGAATGGACTGAGACATCTGGGGGACTCTGGGAATGGTGGCACGACCCTGGAGTTCCTCTCGCCTTTCCTGTGGAGAGTGCCTCCACTTGAGATGCGACAGGAACGCCGGGAATTCTTTCCCGACCAGCAGCGAAAGGAACCCGTCTCTCGAGCAAGGAGGCGGAAACGGAGCTCCTCTGGATGTGGGCGGGACTCTCGTGCTTCCTCTCGGGTGGAGTCGGGTATGTCGGGGAACTTCTTGAGTTGCAGCAAGGGTGTGAAGGACCCTTTCGAAGTTCCAGAGGTTAGATGTGATTAGCCTCGAGACGCTTAAACGGAAACGGGACTCATCTCGCCTGGAGGGGAGAACCTCCTGGATTTTCTCGAGTTGTGGCAGGTGCTCTCAAGTTACGACGGGGACCTCAGGGACCGTCTCTGGCGGCCTCAGGAAAGGCCGACCCCATGCGAGTTGCTCTAGTGCCTCTCGGATTCCTCTCCCGTAGATGCCAGCGCCTAAGACCTTGCTTGGAGTCGGTGCTGGAACGTGAGGATTCCTCTCCAGTGCTGACATGGATCTTGGGGTACTTCTGGAGTCTCCCAGGGGAGTCAGTCCTCGTCTCGAGTGGGGGCATGCACGCGCACTCCCGAGCTGTAGCAGGAGTGTCACGCTTCCCTTCTTGGGGATCAAGGGATCAGGGGCTTTACCTCGAGGCTTTCCCATGAGGCTTTCCCACGAGGCTTTCCCACAGGGCTGTCCCATGTGCCACCGTTGTATGAGTCGATCCTCGGCTTGAAAGTCGAGGCAGTGCAGGGAAAACTGGTTTCCCTGGCATGGACTGAGCATCTGGGGGACTCTGGGAATGGTGGCAGGACCCTGGAGTTCCTCTCGCCTTTCCTGTGGAGAGCGCCTCCTCTTAAGTTGCGACGGGAACGCCAGGAATACTTACCCGACCACGTAGGGAAAGGATCCCTCCTCTGGAACTATGAGGCGGAAACGGGGCTCCTCTGGATGTGGGCGGGACTCTCGTGCTTCCTCTCGAGGGGAAACGGGTATGTCGAGGAACTTCTTGAATTGAAGCAAGGGTGTGAAAGACGCTTTGGAAGTTCCAGAGGTTAGGTGTGATTAGTCTCGAGACGCCTCAGCACAAATGGGCCTCATGTCGCCTGAAGGGAGAACCTCCTGAATTTTCGCGAGTTGCGGCAGGTGCTGTGGACTTAAGACGGGGTCCTCAGGGACCCGCTCTGGTGGCCTCAGGAAAGGCCAGTCACCATGCGAGTTGCTCGGGGGGCCTCTCGGGATTCCTCTCCCGTCGATGCCGGCGCCTTATACCTTGTGTGGAGTCGGTGACGGAACCTGAGAAAACCTCTCCAGTGCTTACATGGACCTTGGGGTACTTCTGGAGTCTCCCAGGTGAGTCAGTCCTCGTCTCTAGTGGATGCATGTACGTGCAATTTCCTCCAGAGCTGTAGCAGCAGTGTCACGCTTCCCTTCGCGTGGATCCAGGAATCTGTGGCTTTCCGTGGAGGCTTTGCCACGAGGCTTTGCCACGAGGCCTTCCCACGACGTTTACCCACTGGGCAGTCCCACGTGCCACCGTGGTGTGAGTGGATCCTCGGCTTCAAAGTCGAGGCAGTGCAGGGAAAACAGGTTTCCCTGGAATGGAATGAGACATCTGGGGGACGCTGGGAATGGTGGCACGACCCTGGAGTTCCTCTCGCCTTTCCTGTGGAGAGCGCCTCCTCTTGAGATGCGACGGGAACGCGGGGAATTCTTTCCCCAACACGCAGGGAAAGGATGCCTCCTCTTGAGCTAGGAGTCGGAAACGGGTCTCCTCTGGATGTGGGCGGGACTCTCGTGCTTCCTCTCGAGTGGAGACGGGTATGTCGGGAAACTTCTTGAGTTGTAGCAAGGGTGTGAAGGACCCTTTGGAAGTTCCAGAAGTTAGGTGTGATTAGCCTCTAGACGCCTCATTGGAAATGGGCCTCATCTCCCTGGAGGGAGAACCTCCTGGATTTTCTCGAGTTGCGGCAGGTGCTCTCGACTTACGACGGGACCTCAGGGACCTGCTCTGGTGGCCTCAGGAAAGGCCAATCCCCATGCGAGTTGCTCAGGGCCTCTTGGATTCCTCTCCCGTCGATGCCGGGGCTTAAGACCATGTGTGGAATCGTGTCGGAACCTGAGGATTACTCTCCAGGTGCTGACATGGATCTTTGGGAACTTCTGGAGCCTACCCAGGGGACTCAGTCCTCGTCTCGAGTTTGGCGCATCCACGTGAGATTTGCTCCCGAGCTGAAGCAGCAGTGTCACGCTTCCCATCCCGTGGATCAAGGGATCTGTGGCTTTCCCTCGAGGCTTTCCCACGAGGCTTTCCCACGAGGCTTTCCCACAGGGCTGTCCCACGTGCCACCGTGGTGTGAGTCGATTCTCGGCTTGAAAGTCGAGGCAGTGCAGGGAAAACAGGTTTCCCTGGAATGGACTGAGACATCTGGGGGACTCTGGAATGGTGGCACAACCCAGGAGTTCCTCTCGCCTTTCCTGTGGAGAGCGCCTCCTCTTGAGATGCGACGGGAACCCCGGGAATTCTTTCCCGACCATGCAGGAAAGGATCCCTCCTCTCGAGCTAGGAGGCGGAAACGGGACTCCTCTGGATGTCGGCGGACTCTCGTGCTTCCTCTCGAGTGGAGACGGATATGTCGGGGAACTTGTTGAGTTGCAGCAAGGGTGTGAAGGACCCTTTGGAAGTTCCAGAGGTTAGGTGTGATTAGCCTCGAGACCCCTCAGCGGAAATGGGCCTCATCTCGCCTGGAGGGGAGAACCTCCTGGATTTTCTCGAGTTGTGGCAGGTGCTCTCGAGTTATGACGGGACATCAGGGACCCTTTCTGGTGGCCTCAGGAAAAGCCAGACGCCATGCGAGTTGCTCGGGGGCCTCTCGGGATTCCTCTCCCGTAGATGCAGTCGCCTAAGAGCTTGTGTGGAGTCGGTGCCGGAACCTGAGGATTCCTTTCCAGTGCTTACATGGATCTTGGGGTACTTCTGGAGTCTCCCAGGTGAGTCAGTCCTCATATCTATTGGGGGCATGCATGTGCAATTTCTTCCCGAGCTGTAGCAGCAGTGTCACTCTTCCCTTCGCGTGGATCCAGGAATCTGTGGCTTTCCTTGGAGGCTTTCCCACGAGGCTTTCCCACGAGGCTTTCCACGACGTTTTCCCACTGGGCTGTCCCACGTACCACCGTGGTGTGAGTCGATCCTCGGCTTGAATGTCGAGGCAGTGCTGGGAAAACTGGTTTCCCTTTATGGACTGAGCATCTGGGGGACTCTGGGAATAGTGGCACGACCCAGGAGTTCCTCTCGCCTTTCTGTGGTGAGCGCCTCCACTTGAGATGCGACGGATCGCCGGGAATTCTTTCTCGACCACACAGGAAATGAATCCCTCCTCTGGAACTATGAAGCGGAAACGGGGCTCCTCTGGATGTGGGTGGGACTCTCGTGCTTCTCTCGATTGGAAACGGGTATGTCGAGGAACTTCTTGTGTTGCAGCAAGGTGTTAAGGACCCTTTGGAAGTTCCAGAGGTTAGGTGTGAATAGCATCGAGACGCCTCAGGGGAAATGGGCCTCATCTCGCCTGGAGGGGAGAACCTCCTGAATTTTCTCGAGTTGCGGCAGGTACTGTGGACTTAAGACGCGGTCCTCAGGGACCCGCTCTGGTGGCCTCAGGAAAGGCCAGTCACCATGCGAGTTGCTCGGGGGCCTCTCGGGATTCCTCTCCCGTCGATGCCGGCTCCTTATACCTTGTGTGGAGTCGTGCCGAACCTGAGAAAACCTCTCCAGTGCTTACATGGATCTTGGGGTACTTCTGAGTCTCCCCGTTAGTCAGTCCTCGTCCCTAGTGGATGCATGTACGTGCGATTTCCTCCCGAGCTGTAGCAGCAGTGTCACGCTTCCCTTCGCGTGGATCAAGGATCTGTGGCTTTCCCTCGAGGCTTTCCCACGTGCTTTCCCACGACGCTTTCCCACAGGGCTCTCCCACGTGCCACCGTGGTGTGAGTCGATCCTCGGCTTGAAAGTTGAGGCAGTGGAGGGAAAACAGATTTCCCTGGAATGGACTGAGACATCTGGGGGACTCTGGGAATGGTGGCACGACCCTGGAGTTCCTCTCGCCTTTCCTGTGGGAGTGCCTCCACTTGAGATGCGACAGGAACGCCGGAATTCTTTCCCGACCAGCAGCGAAAGGAACCCGTCTCTCGAGCAAGGAGGCGGAAACGGAGCTCCTCTGGATGTGGGCGGGACTCTCGTGCTTCCTCTCGGTGGAGTCGGGTATGTCGGGGAACTTCTTGAGTTGCAGCAAGGGTGTGAAGGACCCTTCGAAGTTCCAGAGGTTAGATGTGATTAGCCTCGAGACGCTTAAACGAAACGGACTCATCTCGCCTGGAGGGGAAACCTCCTGGATTTTCTCGAGTTGTGGCAGGTGCTCTCAAGTTACGACGGGGACCTCAGGGACCGTCTCTGGCGGCCTCAGGAAAGGCCGACCCCATGCGAGTTGCTCTAGTGCCTCTCGGATTCCTCTCCCGTAGATGCCAGCGCCTAAGACCTTGCTTGGAGTCGGTGCTGGAACGTGAGGATTCCTCTCCAGTGCTGACATGGATCTTGGGTACTTCTGGAGTCTCCCAGGGAGTCAGTCCTCGTCTCGAGTGGGGGCATGCACGCGCACTCCCGAGCTGTAGCAGGAGTGTCACGCTTCCCTTCTTTGGGATCAAGGGATCAGGGGCTTTACCTCGAGGCTTTCCCATGAGGCTTTCCCACGAGGCTTTTCCCACAGGGCTGTCCCATGTGCCACCGTTGTATGAGTCGATCCTCGGCTTGAAAGTCGAGGCAGTGCAGGGAAAACTGGTTTCCCTGGCATGGACTGAGCATCTGGGGGACTCTGGGAATGGTGGCAGGACCCTGGAGTTCCTCTCGCCTTTCCTGTGGAGAGCGCCTCCTCTTAAGTTGCGACGGGAACGCCAGGAATACTTACCCGACCACGTAGGGAAAGGATCCCTCCTCTGGAACTATGAGGCGGAAACGGGGCTCCTCTGGATGTGGGCGGGACTCTCGTGCTTCCTCTCGAGGGGAAACGGGTATGTCGAGGAACTTCTTGAATTGAAGCAAGGTGTGAAAGACGCTTTGGAAGTTCCAGAGTTAGGTGTGATTAGTCTCGAGACGCCTCAGCACAAATGGGCCTCATGTCGCCTGAAGGGAGAACCTCCTGAATTTTCGCGAGTTGCGGCAGGTGCTGTGGACTTAAGACGGGGTCCTCAGGGGACCCGCTCTGGTGGCCTCAGGAAAGGCCAGTCACCATGCGAGTTGCTCGGGGGCCTCTCGGGATTCCTCTCCCCGTCGATGCCGGCGCCTTATACCTTGTGTGGAGTCGGTGACGGAACCTGAGAAAAACCTCTCCAGTGCTTACATGGACCTTGGGGTACTTCTGGAGTCTCCCAGGTGAGTCAGTCCTCGTCTCTAGTGGATGCATGTACGTGCAATTTCCTCCAGAGCTGTAGCAGCAGTGTCACGCTTCCCTTCGCGTGGATCAGGAATCTGTGGCTTTCCGTGGAGGCTTTGCCACGAGGCTTTGCCACGAGGCCTTCCCACGACGTTTACCCACTGGGCAGTCCCACGTGCCACCGTGGTGTGAGTGGATCCTCGGCTTCAAAGTCGAGGCAGTGCAGGGAAAACAGGTTTCCCTGGAATGGAATGAGACATCTGGGACGCTGGAATGGTGGCCACGACCCTGGAGTTCCTCTCGCCTTTCCTGTGGAGAGCGCCTCCTCTTGAGATGCGACGGAACGCGGGGAATTCTTTCCCCAACACGCAGGGAAAGGATGCCTCCTCTTGAGCTAGGAGTCGGAAACGGGTCTCCTCTGGATGTGGGCGGGACTCTCGTGCTTCCTCTCGAGTGGAGAGGGTATGTCGGGAAACTTCTTGAGTTGTAGCAAGGGTGTGAAGGACCCTTTGGGAAGTTCCAGAAGTTAGGTGTGATTAGCCTCTTAGACGCCTCATTGGAAATGGGCCTCATCTACCTGGGGGAGAACCTCCTGGATTTTCTCGAGTTGCGGCAGGTGCTCTCGACTACGACGGGGACCTCAGGGACCTGCTCTGGTGGCCTCAGGAAAGGCCAATCCATGAGATG
>NW_017195956.1:0-8702 GCF_001704415.2 Capra hircus
GCTAATCACACCTAACCTCTGGAACTTCCAAAGGGTCCTTCACACCCTTGCTGCAACTCAAGAAATTCTCCGACATATCCGTCTGCACTCGAGAGGAAGCACGAGAGTCCCACCCATATCCAGAGGAGCCCCATTTCTGCCTCTTAGCTCCAGAGGTGGGATCCTTTCCGTGTGTTGTCTGGAAATAATTCACCGAGTTCCCGTCGCAATTCAAGAGGAGGCGCTCTCCACAGGAAAGGCGAGAGGAACTCCAGTGTCGTGCCACCATTCGCAGAGTCCCCCAGATGTCTCAGTCCATTCCCGGGAAACCTGTTTCCCTGCACTGCCTCGACTTTCAAGCGAGGATCGACTCACACCACGGTGGCACGTGGGACAGCCCTGTGGGAAAGCTTCTTGGAAAGCCTCGTGTGAAAGCCTCGAGGGAAAGCCACAGATCCTTGATCCACGTGAAGGAATGCGTGACATTGCTGCTACAGCCGGGAGGAGAAAGCCCACGTGCAAGCCTCCCTCGAGACGAGGACTGACTCCCCCGGGGAGACCTCAGAAGTACCCCAAGATCCATGTCAGCACCGGAGAGGAATCCTCAGGTTCTGGCACCGACTCCACACAAGATCTTAGGCCCGGCATAGACGGGAGAGGAATCCCGAGAGGCCGTCGAGCAACTCGCATGGGGCCTGGCCTTTCCTGAGGGCACCAGAGCAGGTCCCTGAGGTCCCCGTCGTAAGTCGAGGGCACCTGCCGCAACTCGAGAAAATCCAGGAGGTTCTACCCTCCAGGCGAGATGAGGCCCATTACCGCTGAGGCGTCTCGAGGCTAATCACACCTAACCTATGGAACTTACAAAAGGGTCCTTCATGCCCTTGCTGCAACTCAAAAAGCTCCCCCACATCCGTCTCCACTCGAGAGGAAGCCGAGAGTCCCGCCCACATCCAGAGGAGCCCCGTTACTGCCTCCTAGCTCGAGAGGAGGGATCCTTTCACTGAGTGGTCGTCAAGTATTCCTGGAGTTCCCGTCTCATCTCAAGAGGAGGCGCTCTCCACAGGAAAGGCGAGAGGAACTCCAGATTCGTGCACCCATTCCAGAGGCCCCCAGATATTTCAGTCCATTCCAGGAAAACTGTTTTCCCTGCACTGCCTCGAATTTCAAAGCGAGGATCGACTCGCACCAAGGTGGCACGTGGGACAGCCCTGTGGGAAAGCCTCGTGGGAAAGCCTCGGGAAAGCTCGAGGAAAGCCACAGAATCCCTTGATCCAAGCATAGGAAGCGTGACACTGCTGCTTCAGCTCAGGAGGAAAGGGCACGTGCATGCCCCCACTCGAGATGAGGACTGACTCCCCTGGGGAGACTCCAGAAGTACCCCAAGATACATGTCAGCACTGGAGAGGAATCCTCAGATACCGGCACCGACTCCACACAAGGTTTGAGGCACTGACATCGACGGGAGACGAATCCCTAGAGGCCCCCGAGCAACTCGCATGGGGACTGGCCTTTACTGAGGCCACCAGAGCGGTTCCCTGAGGTCCCCGTCGTAAGTCGAGAGCACCTTCCGCAACTCGAGAAAATCCAGGAGGTTCTCCCCTCCAGGCGAGATGAGGCCCATTTCCACTGAGGCGACTAGAGGCTATTCACAGCTAAACTCTGGAACTTCCAAAGGGTCCTTCACACCCTTGCTGCAACTCTAGAAGTTCCCCGACATACCCGTCTCCACTCGAGAGGAAGCACGAGAGTCCCGACCACATCCAGAGAAGCCCCGTTTCCACCTCCTAGCTCGAGAGGAAGGATCCTTAACCTGCGTGCTCGGGAAAGAATTCCCGGCGTTCCCGTCGCATCTCAAGAGGAGGCGCTCTTCACAGGAAAGGGGAGAGGAACGCCAGGGTCATGCCACCATTCCCAGAGTCCCCCAGATGTCTCAGTGCATTCCAGTGAAACCTGTTTTGCCTGCACTGTTTTGACTTTCAAGCCGAGGATCGACTCACACCACAGTGGCACATGGGACAGCCCTGTGGGAAAGCCTCGTGGGAAAGCCTTGTGGGAAAGCCTCGAGGGAATGCCACTGATACCTTGTTCCACGCGAAGGGAAGCGTGACACTGCTGCTACAGCTCGGGAGGAAAGCGCACGTGCATGTCCCCACTCGAGACGAGGACTGATTCCACTGGGGAGACTCCAGAAGTACCCCAAGATCCATGTCAGCACTGGAGAGCAATACTCAGGTTCCGGCACCGACACCACACAAGGTCTTAGGCCCTGGCATCGATGGGAGAGGAATCCCGAGAGGCCCCGAGCAACTAGCATGGGGACTGGCCTTTCCTGAGGCCACCAGAGCGCGTCCCTGAGGTCCCCGTCGTAAGTCGAGAGCACCTGCCGCAACTCGAGAAAATCCAGGAGGTTCTCCCTCCAGGCGAGATGAGGCCCATTTCTGCTGAGGCGACTAGAGGCTATTCACAGCTAAACTCTGGAACTTCCAAAGGGTCCTTCACACCCTTGCTGCAACTCGAGAAGTTCCCCGACATACCCGTCTCCACTCGAGAGGAAGCACGAGAGTCCCGCCCACATCCAGAGGAGCCCCGTTTCTGCCTCCTAGCTCGAAAGGAGGGATCCTTTTCCTGCGTCGTCGGGAAAGAATTCCCGGCATTTCCGTCGCATCTCAAAAGAGGGGCTCTCCAGAGGAAAGGCGAGAGGAACTCCAGGGTCTTGCCACCATTCCCAGAGTCCCCCAGATGTCTCAGTCCATTCCAGGGAAACCTGTTTCCCAACACTGCCTCGACTGTCAAGCCGAGGATCGACTCACACCACGGTGGCACGTGGGACAGCCCTGTGGGAAAGCCTCGTGGGAAAGCCTCCTGGGAAAGCCTCGAGGGAAAGTCACAGATCCTTGATCCACGCGAAGGGACTCGCGACACTGCTGCTACAGCTCGGAAGGAAAGCGCACGTGCATGCCCCCACTTGAGACGAGGACTGACTCCACTGGGGAGACTCCAGAAGTACCCCCAAGTCCATGCCAGCACTGGAGAGGAATCCTCAGGTTCCGGCACCGGCTCCACAGAAGATCTTAGGCCCCGGCATCGACGGGAGAGGAATCCCGAGAGGGCCCCGAGCAACTCGCATGGGGACTGGCCTTTCCTGAGGAAACCAGTGCGGGTCCCTGAGGTCCCCGTCGTAAGTCGAGAGCACCTTCCGCAACTCGAGAAAATCCAGGAGGTTCTCCCCTCCAGGCGAGATGAGGCCATTTCCGCGGGGGGGGTACGAGGCTATTCACACCTAAACTCTGGAACTTCCAAAGGGTCCTTCAAACCCTTGCTGCAACTCAAGATGTTCCCCGACATACCCGTCTCCACTCGAGAGGAAGCACAAGAGTCCGTCCACATCCAGAGGAGCCCCGTTTCCGCCTCCTAGCTCGAGAGGAGGGATCCTTTCCCTGCCTGCTCGGGAAAGATTTCCCGGCGTTTCCGTGGCATATCAAGAGGAGGAGCTCACCACGGGAAAGGCCAGAGGAACTCCAGGGTCGTGCCACCATTCCAGAGTCCCCCAGATATCTCAGTCCATTACAGGGAAACCTGTTTTCCCTGCACTGCGTCGATTTTCAAGACGAGGATCGACTCAAACCACGGTGGCACGTGGGACAGCCCTGTGGGAAAAACGTGGGAAAGCCACGTGGGAAAGCCTCGTGGGAAAGCCTGGAGGGAAAGCCACAGATCCCTTGATCCACGCGAAGGAAGCGCGACACTGCTGCTACAGCTCGGGAGGAAAGCGATCGTGCATGACCCCACTTGTGACGAGGACTGACTCCACTGGTGAGACTCCAGAAGTACACCAAGATCCATGTCAGCACTGGAGAGGAATCCTCAGGTTCCGGCACAGACTCCACACAAGGACTTAGGCCCCGGCATTGACGGGAGAGGAATCCCGAGAGGCCCATGAGCAACTCCCATGGGGACTGGCCTTTCCTGAGGCCACCAGAGCGGGTCCCTGAGGTCCCCTTCGTAAGTCGAAAGCACCTGCTGCAACTCGAGAAAATCCAGGAGGTTCTCCCCTCCAGGCGAGATGAGGCCCATTTCCGCCGAGGCGTCTCGAGGCTATTCACACCTAAACTCTGGAACTTCCAAAGGGTCCTTCACACCCTTGCTGCAACTCAAGAAGTTCCCCGACATTCCCGTCTCCACTCGAGAGGAAGCACGAGAGTCCCGGCCACATCCAGAGGAGCCCCGTTTCCATCTCCTAGCTAGAGAGGAAGGATCCTTTCCCTGTGAGTTCGGGAAAGTATTCCCGGCGTTCCCGTCGCATCTCAAGAGGAGGCGCTCTCCACAGGAAAGGCGAGAGGAACTCCAGGGTCGTGCCACCATTCCCAGAGTCAACCAGATGTCTCCGTCCATTCCAGGGAAACCTGTTTTCCCTGCACTGCCTCGACTTTCAAGCCGAGGATCGACTCACACCACGGTGGCACGTGGGACAGCCCTGTGGAAAGCCTCGTGGGAAAGCCTCTTGGGAAAGCCTCGTGGGAAAGCCTCGAGGGAAAGCCACAGATCCCTTGATCCATGCCAAGGGAAGCGCGACACTGCGGCTACAGCTCAGGAGGAAAGCGCACGTGCATGCCCCTACTCGAGACAAGGACTGACTCCCTTGGGGAGACTTCAGAAGTACCCCAAGATCCATGTCTGCACTGCAGAGGAATCCTCAGGTTCCGGCACTAACTCCACACAAGGTCTTAGGCCCCAGCATAGACGGGAGAGGAATCCCGAGAGGCCCCATGCAACTCGCATGGGACTGGCATTTCCTGAGGCCACCAGAGAGGGTCCCTGTCGTCCCCGTCGTAAGACAAGAGCACCAGCCGCAACTCGAGAAAATCCAGAAGGTTCTCCCCTCCAGGCGAGATGAGGCCCATTTCAGCTGAGGCGTCTCAAGGGTATTCACACTAACCTTTGGAACTTCCAAAGGGTCCTTCACCCTTGCTTCAACTCGAGAAGTTCCCCGACATACCCGTCTCCACTCAAGAGGAAAAACGAGAGTCCCGCCCACATCCAGAGGAGCCCCGTTTCCGCCTCCTAGCTCGAGAGGAGGGATCCATTCCCTGTGTGCTCGGGAAAGAATTCCCGGAGTTCCCGTCGCATCTCAAGAGGAGGCGCTCTCCACAGGAAGGCGAGAGGAACTCCAGTATCAGGCCCCATTCCCAGAGTCCCCCAGATGTCTCAGTCCATTCCAGGGAAACCTGTTTTCCCTGCACTGCGTCGACTTTCTAGCCGAGGATCGACTCACACCACGGTGGCACGTGGGACAGCCCTGTGGGCAAGCCTCGTGGGAAAGCCTCGTGGGAAAGCCTCGAGGGAAAGCCACAGATCCCTTGATCCAAGCATAGGGAAACGTGACACTACTGCTTCAGCTCAGGATTAAAGCGCACGTGCATGCCCCCACTCGAGACGAGGACTGACTCCCCTGGGGAGACTCCAGAACTACCCAAGATACATGTCAGCACTGGAGAGGATCCTCAGATACCGCACCGATTCCACACAAGGTTTGAGGCACTGACATCGACGGGAGACGAATCCCGAGAGGCCCCCGAGCAACTCGCATGGGGACTGGCCTTTACTGAGGCCACCAGAGCGGTTCCCTGAGGTCCCCGTCGTAAGTCGAGAGCACCTGCCGCAACTCGAGAAAATCCAGGAGGTTCTCCCGTCCAGGCGAGATGAGGCACATTTCCGCTGAGGCGTCTCGAGGCTAATCACACCTAAACTCTGGAACTTCGAAAGGGTCCTTCACACCCTTGCTGCAACTCAAGAAGTTCCCGATATACCCGTCTTCACTCGAGAGGAAGCACGAGAGTCCGCCTACATCCAGAGGAGCCCGGTGTCCGCCTCCAAACTCGAGAGGAGGGATCCTTTCCCTGCGTGGTCGGGAAAGAATTCCCGGCATTTCCGTCGCATCTCAAGGGGAGGCGCTCTCCACAGGAAAGGCGAGAGGAACTCCAGGGTCGTGCAATCGTTCCCAGTGTCCCCAGATGTCTCAGTCCATTCCAGGGAAACCTGTATTCCCTGCACTGCCTCCACTTTCAAGCCGAGGATCGACTCACACCACGGTGGCACGTGGGACAGCCCTGTGGGAAAGCCTCGTGGGAAAGCCTCGAGGGAAAGCCACAGATCCCTGGATCACGCGAAGGGGAAGCAGGACACTGCTGCTACAGCTCGGGGAGGAAAAGAGCACGTGCATGCCCCCACTCGAGACGAGGACTGACTGCCCTGGGGAGACTCCAGAAGTACCCAAGTTCCATGTCAGCACTGGAGAGGAAACCTCAGGTTCCGGCACCGACTCCACACAAGATCTTAGGCCCCGGCATCGACGGGAGAGGAATCCCGAGAGCCCCCGAGCAACTCGCATGGGGACTGGCCTTTCCTGAGGCCACAGAGCGGGTCCCTGAGGTCCCCGTCGTAAGTCGAGAGCACCTGCCCGCAACTTGAGAAAATACAGGAGGTTCACCTCCAGGCGAGATGAGGCCATTTCCGCTGAGGCGTCTCGAGGCTAATCAATTCTAAACATCTGGAACTTCCAAAGGGTCCTTCACACCCTTGCTGCAACTCAAGAAGTTCCCGACATAACGTCTCCACTTGAGAGGAAGCACGAGAGTCCCGCCACATCCAGAAGAGCCCGTTTCCGTCTCCTAACTCGAGAGGTGGATCCTTTCCCTGCGTGGTCGGGAAAGAATTCCCGGCGTTCCCGTCGCATTCAAGAGGAGGCGCTCTCCACAGGAAAGGCGAGAGGAACTCCAGGGTCGTGCACCATTCACAGAGTCAACCAATTCTCTGTACATTCCAGGGAATCCTGTTTTCCCTGCACTGCCTCGACTTTCAAGCTGAGGATCGACTCACACCACAGTGGCACGTGGGACAACCCTGTGGGAAAGCATCGTGGGAAAGCCTCGTGGAAAGCCTCGAGGGAAAGGCAGATCCCTTGATCCACGCGAAGGGAAGGGTGTCACTGCTGCTACAGCACGGAGGAAAGCGCACGTGCGTTCCCCCACTCGAGACGAGGACTGACTCCCCTGGGGAGACTCCAGAAGTACCCCAAGATCCATGTCAGCACTGGAGAGGAATCCTCAGGTTCCGGCACTGACTCCACACAAGGTCTTAGGCCCCGGCATCGACGGGAGAGGAATCCCGAGAGGCCCCGAGCAACTCGCAAGTGCAATGGCCTTTCCTGAGGCCACCAGAGCGGGTCCCTGAGGTCCCCGTCGTAAGTAGAGAGCACCTGCCCCAACTCGAGAAAATCCAAAGAGATTCTCCCCTCCAGGCGAGATGAGGCCCATTTCCGCCTAGGCGTCTCGAGGCTATTCTCACCTAACCTCTGGAACTTCCAACGGGTCCTTCACACCCTTGCTGCAACTCAAGAAGTTCCCCGACATACCCGTCTCCACTCGAGGCAAAGCACGTGAGTCCCCTACATCCAGAGGAGCACCGTTTCCGCCTCCTAGCTCGAGAGGGGCGATCCTTTCCCTGCGTGGTCGGGAAAGAATTCCCGGCGTTCCCGTCGCATCTCAAGAGCAGGCACTCTCCACAGGAAAGGAGAGAGGAACTCCAGGGTCGTGCCACCATTCCCAGAGTCCCCCAGATGTCTCAGTCCATTACAGGGAAACCTGTTTTCCCTGCACTGCGTCGACTTTCAAGACGAGGATCGACTCACACCACAGTGGCACGTGGGACAGCCTGTGGGAAAGCCTCGTGGGAAAGCCTCGTGGAAAGCTCGAGGGAAAGCCACAGATCCCTTCATACACCAGAAGGGAAGCGTGACACTGCTCCTACAGCTCGGGAGGAAAGCGCACGTGCATGCCCCCACTCGAGACGAGGACTGACTCCCCTGGAGAGACTCCAGAAGTACCCCAAGATCCACGTAAGCACTGGAGAGGAATCCTCAGGTTCCGGCACCACTCCACACAATATCTTAGGCCCTGCATCGACGGGAGAGGAATCCGAGAGGTCCCCGAGCATCTCGCATGGGGAATGGCCTTTCCTGAGGCCACCAGAGCGGGTCCCTGAGGTCCCCGTCGTAAGTCGAGAGCACCTGCCGCAACTCGAGAAAATCCAGGAAGTTCTCCCATCCAGGCGAGATGAGGCCCATTTTCGCTGAGGCGTCTTGAGGCTAATCACACCTACCTCTGGAACTTACAAAGGGTCTTTCACACCCTTGCTGCAACTCAAGAAGTTCCCCGACATATCCGTCTCCACTCGAGTGTAAGCACGAGAGTGCCGCCCAAATCCAGAGGAGCCCCGTTTCCGAAACCTAGCTCGAGAGGAGGGATCCTTTCCCTGCGTGGTTCTGAAAGAATTCCCGGCATTCCGTCGCATCTCAACAGGAGGCGCTCTCCACAGGAAAGGCGAGAGGAACTCCAGGGTCGTGCACCAATCCAGAGTCCTCCAGATGTCTCAGTCCATTCCAGGGAAACCTATATTCCCAGCACTGCATCGACTTTCAAGCCGAGGATCGACTCACACCACGGTGGCACGTGGGACGCCCTTCGTGGGAAAGCCTCGTGGTAAAGCCTCATGGGAAAGCCTCGTGGAAATCTCGAGGGAAAGCCACAGATCCCTTGATCCATGCGAAGGGAAGCGTGACACTGCTGCTACAGCTCGGGAGGAAAGCGCACGTGCATGCCCCACTCGAGACGAGGACTGACTCCCCTGGGAGACTCGAGAAGTACCCCAAGATCCATGTCAGCACT
>NW_017195957.1:0-8701 GCF_001704415.2 Capra hircus
TGCACGTGCGCTTTCCTCCCAACGTGTAGCAGCAGTGTGGCGCTTCCCTTCACGTGGATCAAGGGATCTGTGGCTTTCCCTCGAGGCTTTCCAACGAGGCTTTCCCACGAGGCTTTACCACAGGGCTGTCCCACGTGCCCACCGTGGTGTGAGTCGATCCTCGGCTTGAAAGTCGAGGCAGTGCAGGGAAAACAGGTTTCCTGGAATGGACTGAGACATCTGGGGGACTCTGGGAATGGTGGCACGACCCTGGAGTTCCTCTCGCATTTTCCTGTGGAGAACCCCTCCTATTGAGATGCGTCGGGAACGCCGGGAATTCTTTCCCGACCACGCAGGGAAAGGATCCCTCCTCTCGAGCTAGGAGGCCGGAAACGGGGCTCCTCTGGATGTGGGCGAGACTCTCCTGCTTGCTCTCGAGTGGAGACTGGTATGTCGGGGAACTTCTTGAGTTGCAGCAAGGTGTGAAGGACCCTTTGGAAGTCCAGAGGTTAGATGTGATTAGCCTCGAGACGCCTCAGCGCAAATGGGCCTCATCTCGCCTGGAGGGGAGAACCTCCTGGATTTTCTCGAGTTGCGCAGGTCCTCTCGACTTACGACGTGGACCGCAGGGACCCGCTCTGGTGGCCTCAGGAAAGGTCAGTCCCCTTGCGAATTGCTCGGGGGCCTCTGAGGATGCCTCTCCAGTCGATGCTGAGGCCTAAGACCTTGTGTGGAGTCGGTGCCGGAACCTGAGGATTCCTCTCCAGTGCTGACATGGATCCTGGGGTACTTCTGGAGTCTCCCCAGGGGAGACAGTCCTCGTCTCGAGTGGTGGCATGCACGTGCACTTTCCTTTCCGAGCTGTAGCAGCAGTGTCGGGATTCCCTTTGCGTGGATCAAAGGGATCAGGGGCTTTCATCGAGGCTTTCCCACGAGGCTTTCCCACAGGGCTGTCCACGTGCCACCGTTGTGTGAGTCGATCCTCGGCTTGAAAGTCGAGCAGTGCAGGGAAAACAGCTTTCCCTGGAATGGACTGAGACATCTGGGGGACTCTGGGAATGGTGGCACGACCCTGGAGTTCCTCTCGACTTTCCAGTGGAGAGCGCCTCCTCTTGAGATGCGATGGGAATGCCGGGAATTCTTTCCTGACCATGCAGGGAAAAGGATCCCCTTCTCGATATAGGAGGTGGAAATGGGGCTCCTCTTTATGTGGGCGGGACTCTCGTACTTCCTCTCTAGTGGACGGGTATGTCGGGAACGTCTTGAGTTGCAGCAAGGGTGTGAGGGACCCTTTGAAAGTTCCAGAGGTTAGGTGTGATTAGCATCGAGACGCCTCAGCGGAAATGGGCCTCATCTCGCCTGGAGGGGAGAACCTCCTGGATTTTCTCGAGTTGCGGCAGGTGCTCTCGACTTACGACGGGACCTCAAGGACCCCTTCTGGTGGCACAGGAAAGCCAGTCCCCATGCGAGTTGCTCGGAGGCCTCTCGGGATTCATCTCCCGTCGATGCTTGGCCTAAGACCTTGTGTGGAGTCAGTTCCGGAACGTGAGGATTCCTCTTCAGTGCTGACATGTTTTTGGTGTACTTCTGGAGTATCCCCAGGGAAGTCAGTCCTCGTCTCGAGTGGGGGCATGCACGTGCGCTTTCCTTCGAGCTGTAGCAGCAGTGTTGCCGCTTCCCTTCTGGTGGATCAACGGATCAGGGGCTTTCCCTCGAGGCTTCGAACGAGGCTCTCCCACGAGGCTTTCCCACAGGGCTGTCCCACGTGCCACCGTGGTGTGAGTCGATCGTCGGCTTGAAAGTGGAGGCAGTACAGGGAAAACAGGTTTTCCCTGGAATGGACGGAGACATCTGGGGGACTCTGGGAATGGTGGTACGACCCTGGAGTTCTCTCGCCTTTCCTGTGGAGAGCACCTCCTCTTGAGATGCGACGGGAACGCAGGGAATTCTTTCCCGACCACACAGGGAAAGGATCCCTCCTCTCTAGCTAGCAGGCAGAAACTGGCTCCTCTGGATGTGGGCACTCTCGTGCTTCTTCTCGAGTGGAGACGGGTATGTCGGGGGAACTTCTTGAGTTGCAGCAAGGGGTGAAGGACCCTTTGGAACTTCCAGAGGTTAAGTGAGAATAGCCTCGAGACGCCGCAGCCTAAATGGGCCTCATCTCGCCTGGATGGGACAACCTTCTGGATTTTCTCGAGTTGGGCAGGTGCTCTCAACTTACGACGGGGACCTCAGGGACCCGCTCTGGTGGCCTCAGGAAAGGCAGGTCCCATACGAGTTGCTCCGGGGCTTCTCGCGATTGCTCTCCCCTGATACGGGCCTAAGACCTTGTGTGGAGTCGGTGCCGGAACCTGAGGATTCCTCTCCAGTGCTGACATGGATCTTGGGGGTACTTCTGGAGTCTCCCCAGGGGAGTCAGTCCTCATCTCGAGTGTGGGCATGCAAGTGCGCTTACCTCCCGAGCTGTACCAGCAGTGTCACGTTTCCCTTCGCTTGGATCAAGGGATCTGTGGCTTTCCTCGAGGCTTCCATGAGGCTTTCCCTCGAGGCTTTCCCACAGGGTTGTACCACGTGCCACCATGGTGTGAGTCGATCCTCGGCTTGAAAGTCGAGGCAGTGCAGGGAAAACAGGTTTCCCTGGAATAGACTGAGACGTCTGGGGGGACTCTGGAATGGTGGCATGACCCGGAGTTCCTCTCGGTTTTCCTGTGGAGAGCGCCTCCTCTTGAGATGCGACGGAACCGCGGGAATTCTTTCCCGACGACGCAGGAAAGGATCCCTCTTCTCGAGCTAGGAGCGGAAACGGGCTCCTCTGGATTGAGCGGGACTCTCGTGCTTCCTCTGGAGTGGAGGCGGGTATGTCGGGGAACTTCTTGAGTTGCCAGCAAGGGTGTGAAGGACCCTTGGAAGTTCCAGAGGTTAGGTTTGATTAGCCTGGGGACGCCTCAGAGGAAATGGGCCTCATCTCCCCTGGAGGGAGAACCTCCTGCATTTTCTCGAGTTGGTGGAGGTGTTTTCACGCGTTTCGACGGGGACCTCAGGGCCCGATCTGGTGGCCTCAGGAAAGGCCAGTCCCCACGCGAGTTGCTCGGGGGCCGCTCGGGATTCCTCTCCCTTCGATCCTGGGCCTAAAGACCTTGTGAGGAGTCAGTGCCATAACCTGAGAATTCCTCTCCAGTGCTGACATGGATCTTGGGGTACTTCTGCAGTCTCCCCAGGGGAGTCAGTCCTCGTCTCGAGTGGGGGCATGCACGTGCGCTTTCCTTCCGAGCTGTAGCAGCACTGTCACGCTTCCCTTCAGGTGGATCAAGGGATCTGTGGCTTTTCCCTCGAGGCTTTCCCACGAGGCTTTCCCACGAGGCTTTCCCACAGGGCTGTCCCACGTGCCACCGTGGTGGTGAGTCGATCCTCGGCTTGAAAAGTCGAGCCAAGCAGGGGAAAAAATATTTCCCTGAATGGGACTGAGACATCTGGGGTACTCAGGGAACGGTGGGCACGACCCTGGAGTTCCTCTCGCCTTTCCTGTGGAGAGCGCCTCCTCTTGAGATGCGACGGGAACGCAGGGAATTCTTTCCCGACCACACAGGGAAAGGATCCCTCCTCTCTAGCTAGCAGGCAGAAACGTGGCTCCTCTGGATGTGGGCTGGATTCTCGTGCTTCCTCTCGAGTAGAGACGCGTATGTCGGGGATCTTCTTGAGTTGGAGCAAGTGTTTGAAGGACCTTTGGAAGTTCCAGATGTTAGGTGTGGGTAGCCTCGAGACGCCTCAGCGGAAATGGGCCTCATCTCGCCTGAAGGGGAGAACCTCCTGGATTTTCTCGAGTTCGGCAGGTGCTCTCCACTTACGACAGGGACCTCAGGGACCCGCTCTGGTTGCCTCAGGGAAGGCCAGTCCCCATGCGAGTTGCTCGGGTGCCTCTCGGTGCCTCTCGGGTTTCCTCTCCCGTCGATGCTGGGTCATAAGACCTTGTGTGGAGTCAGTGCCGGAACCTGAGGTTTCCTCTCCAGTGCTGACATGGGTCTTGGGGTACTTCTGGAGTCTCCCCACGGGAGTCAGTCCTCGTCTCGAGTGGGGGCATGCACGTGCGTTTTCCTCCCGAGCTGTAGCCGCAGTGTCACGCTTCCCTTCGCGTGGATCAAGGATCAGGGGCTTTCCCTCGAGGCTTTCCCAGGAGGCTTTCCCATGAGTCTTTCCCACAGGGCTGTCCACGTGCACCGTGGTGTGAGTCGATCCTCGGTGAGAAAGTCGAGGCAGTGCAGGGAAAACAGGATTCCCTGGAATGGACTGAGACATCTGGGGGACTCTGGGAATGGTGGCACGACCCTGGAGTTCCTCTCGCCTTTCCTGTGGGAGAGCGCCTCTTCTTGAGATGCGACGGAACGCCGGGAATTCTTTGCCGACCACGCAGGGAAAGGATCCCTCCTCTAGAGCTATGAGGCGGAAACGGGTAACCTCTGGATGTGGACGGGACTCTCGTGCTTCCTCTCGAGTGGAGACGGGTATGTCGGGGAACTTCTTGAGTTGCAGCAAGGGTGTGAAGGACCCTTTCGAAATTTCAGAAGTTAGGTGTGATTAGACTCGAGACGCCTCAGCGGAAATGGGCCTCATTTCGCCTGGAGGGGAGAACCTCCTGGAATTTCTCGAGTTGCGGCAGGTGCTCTTGACTTAAGACTGGGAACTCAGGGACCCGGTCTGGTGGCCTCAGGAAAGGCCAGTCCCCTTGCGAGTTGTTCGGGGGCCTCTCGGGATTCCTCTCCCGTCGTTGCCGGGGCCTGAGACCTTGTGTGGAGTCTGTGCCGGAACCTGAGGATTCCTCTCCGGTGCTGACATGGATCTTGGGTACTTCTGGAGTCTCCCAGGGGAGTCATTCCTCGTCGCGAGTGGGGAAATGCACGTGGGTTTTCCTCCCGAGCTGTAGCAGCAGTGTCACGATTCCATTCGCGTGGATGCAGGGATCTTGGCTTTCTCTGGAGGCTTTCCCACGAGGCTTTCCCACAAGGCGTTCCCACATTGCAGTCCCACGTGCCACCGTGGTGTGATCGATCCTCGGCTTGAAAGTCGAGGCAGTGCAGGGAAAACTGGTTTCCCTGTTATGAACTGAGCTTCTGGGGGACTCTGGGAATGGTGGCACGACCCTGGAGTTCCTCTTGCCTTTCCTGTGGAGAGTGCCTCCTCCTGAGATGCGACGGGAACGCCGGGAATTCTTTCCCGACCACGCAGGGAAAGAATCCCTCCTCTGGAACTATGAAGCAGAAACGGGGATCCTCTGTATGTAAGTGGGACTCTCGTGCTTCTTCTCGATTGGAAACGGGTATGTCGAGAAAATTCTTGAGTTGCAGCAAGGGTGTGAAGGACCCTTTGGAAGTTCCAGAGGTTAGGGGTGATTAGCCTTGAGACGCCTCAGCCGGAAATGGGCCTCATATCGCCTGATGAGGAGAAAACTCCTGGATTTTCTCGAGTTGCGGCAGGTACTGGTGGACTTAGCCCGGGACCTCAGGGACCCGCTCTGGTGGCCTCAGGAAAGGCCAGTCCCCATGCGACTTGCTCGGGGGCCTCTCGGGATTCCTCTCACGTCGATGCCGGGGCCTAAGATCTTGTGTGGAGTCTGTGCCGGAAACTGAGGATTCATCTCCAGTGCTGACATGCATCTTGGGGTACTTCTGGAGTCTCCCCAGTGGAGTCAGTCCTCATCTCGAGTGGGGGCATGCACGTGCCTCTTTCTTCCGGAGCTGTAACAGCAGTGTCACCCTTCCCTTCACGAGAATCAAGGGATCTGTGGCTTTCCCTCGAGGCTTTCCCACGAGGCTTTCCCACGAGGCTTTCCCACAGGGCTGTCCCACGTGCCACCGTGGGGTGAGTCCATCATCGGCTTGAAATTCGAGGCAGTGCAGGGAAAACAGGTTTCCCTGGAATGGACGGAGACCTCTGGGGGACTCTGGGAAATGGTGGCACGACCCTGTAGTTCCTCTCGCCTTTCCTGTGGAGGAGCTCCTCCTCTTGAGATGCGACGGGAACGCCGGGAATTCTTTCCCGACCACGCAGGGAAAGGATACCTCCTCTAAAGCTAGGAAGCGGAAACGGGGCTCCTCTGGATGTGGGCGGAACTCTCGTGCTTCCTCTCGAGTGGTGACGGGTATGTCGGGGAACTTCTTGAGTTGCAGCAAGGGTGTGAAGGACCCTTTGGAAGTTCCAGAGGTTTTAGGTTTGATTACCCTCGAGACGCCTCAGCAGAAATGGGCCTCATCTCCCCTGGAGGGGAGAACCTCCTGGATTTTCTCGAGTTGCGGCATGTGCTCTCGACTTGCGACGGGGCCCCTCAGGGACCCGCCTGTGGTGGCCACAGAAAGGCCAGTCCCCATGCGAGTTGCACTGGGGCCTCTTGGGATTGTTCTCCCGTCGATGCCGGGGCCTAAGACCTTGTGTGGATTCGGTGCCGGAACCTGAGGATTCCTCTCCAGTGCTGACATGGATCTTGGGGTACTTCTGGAGTCCCACCAGTTGGTGTCAGTCCTCGTCTCGAGTGGGGCCTTGCACGTGAGCTTTCCTCCCCGAGCTGAAGCAGCAGTGTCACGCTTCCCTTCGCGTGGATCAAGGGACCTGTGTCTTTCCCTCCAGGCTTTCCAACGAGGCTTTCCCATAGGGCTGTCCCACGTGCCACCGTGTTGTGAGTCGATCCTCGGCTTGAAATTCGAGGCAGTGCAGGGAAAACAGGTTTCCCTGGAATGGAGTGAGACATCTGGGGAAACTCTGGGAATGTGGCAGGACCCTGGAGTTCCTCTCGCCTTTCCTGTGGAGAGCACCTCCTCTTGAGATGTGACGGGAATGCCGGGAATTCTTTCCCGACCACGCAGGTAAAGGATCCCTGCTCTCGAGCTAGCAGGCCGGAAACGGGGCTCCTCTGGATGTGGGCGGGACTCCTGTGCTTCCTCTCGAGTGGAGACGGGTATGTCGGGGAACTTCTGAGTTGCCAGCAAGCGTGTGAAGAACCCTTTGGAAGTTCCAGAGGTTAGGTTTGATTAGCCTCGAGACGTCTCAGCGGAAATGGGCCTCATCTCGCCTGGAGGGGAGAACCTCCTGGATTTCTAGAGTTGCGGCAGGTGCTCTCGACTTACGACAGGGACCTCAGGGACCCGCTCTGGTGGCCTCCGGAAAGGCCAGTCCCCATGCGAGTTGCTCGGGGCCTCTGGGATCCCCTTCAGTCGATGCCGGGACATAAGATCTTGTGTGGAGTACGTGCCGGAACCTGAGCATTCACCTCCAGTGCTGACATGCAACTTGGGCTACTTCTGGAGTCTCCCCATGGGAGTCAGTCGTCGTCTCGATTGCGGGGAATGCACGTGCGCTTTCCTCCGAGCTGTAGCAGCAGTGTCACGCTTCCCTTCGCGAGAATCAGGGATCTGTGTCTTTCCCTCGAGGCTTTCTCACGAGGCTTTCCCACG
The DNA here is from genome assembly GCF_001704415.2 of Capra hircus. NCBI lineage: Eukaryota > Metazoa > Chordata > Mammalia > Artiodactyla > Bovidae > Capra > Capra hircus. The sequence goes on from NW_017195957.1 coordinate 7,419, forward strand.
AGGCTTTCCCACAGGGATGTCCCACGTGCCACCGTTGTGTGAGTTGATCCTCGGCTTGAAAGTCGAGGCAGTGCAGGGAAAACAGGTTTCCCTGAATGGACTGAGACATCTGCGGGACTCTGGAATGGTGGCACGACCCTTGAGTCTCCTCTCGCCTTTCAGGTGGGAGAGCGCCTCCTCTTGAGATGCAACACGCGGGAACGCCGCGCGGAATTCTTTCCCGACCCTGCAGGAAAGGATCCCACCTCTCGAGCTAGGAGGCGGTAACGGGGCTCCTCTGGATGTGGGCGGGACGCTCGTGCTTCCTCTCGAGTGGAGACGGGTATATCCGGGAACTTGTTGAGTTGCAGGAAGGGTGTGAAGGACCCTTTGGAAGTTCCAGAGGGTAGGTGTGATTTAGCCTCGAGACGCCTCAGCAGAAAGGAGCCTCACCTCGCCTGGAGGGAGAACCTCCTGGATTTTCTCGAGTTGCTGCAGGTGCTCTCGACATACGACGGGTATCTCAAGGACCCGCTCTGGTGGCCTCAGGAAAGGCCAGTCCACAGGCGTTGCTCGGGGGAGTCTCGGGATGCCTCTCCCATCGATGCCGGGACCTAAGACCTTGTGTGGAGTCGTGCCTTGAACCTGAGGATTCTTCTCCAGTGCTGACATGGATCTTGGGTACTTCTGGAGTCTCCCAGGGGAGTCAGTCCTCGTCTCGAGTGGGGCTGCACGTGTGCTTTCCTCTCGAGCTGTAGAAGCCGTGTCACGCTTCCCTTCGCGTGGATCAAGGATCTGTGGCTTTCCCTCGAGGCTTTCCCACGAGGCTTTCCCACAAGGCTTTCCCACAGGGCCTGTCCCACGTGCCACCGTGGTGTGATTCAATCCTCGGCTTGAAAGTCGAGGCAGTGCAGGGAAAACAGTTTCCCTGGAATGGACTGAGACATCTGCGGGACTCTGGGAATGGTGGCACGAGCCTTGAATCCCTCTCGCCTTTCAGGTGGGGGAGAGCGCCTCTCTTGAGTTGCAACGGGAACGCCGGAATCTTTCCCGACCACGCAGGAAAGATCCCTCCTCTCGAGCTATGAGGCGGAAACGGGCTCCTCTGGCTGTGGCGGGACTCTCGTGCTTCCTCTCGAGTGGAGACGGGTATGTCGGGGAACTTCTTGAGTTGCAGCAAGGATGTGAAGGACCCTTTGTAAGGTCCAGAGGTTAGGTGTGATTAGCCTTGAGATACCTCAGCGGAAATGGTCCTCATCTCGCCTGGAAGGGAGAACCTCCTGGATTTTCTCAAGTTGCGGCAG
>NW_017195958.1:0-8701 GCF_001704415.2 Capra hircus
ATCCAGAGGGTTTGCAGCAGTGGTAACCTCCTGAGCAGACTGAAATCCAAAAGGGGTTCCAGAATATCCTGACGATTTCCATCTACTAGGCTGTGGTGAGCTCAAGCAATACATTACTCCAGAGGGACAGAAGACAGACGTCTACTGCACTTAGGGAGAAAGGGAATGTTTGCTGCTCGGCCTAGTACAAGTGTAGAAGCAACACCTCGGTGATTCGATCTTAAAGACTCCCATACATATGAGAAAGACCGGTATGAATAATCCTTCAGAAGCGCCTTCTCAGACCTCCTCCCATCATAAGCACAAGCATAATGGAAAACACTGAGTTTTTCATGGGCTCACGCAAAATTAGACTCACTTTATGACTTTGCTTTGAGAAGAGTTGAACTACTCATTGTTTAAGAGAAATGACCCTTTCTTCTCTGAAGACTTTGTGAATCATTCATAGGGGTGGTGAATAAACTACTTAAGGATCTAATCCATAAAAATGCGATAGGCTAAGCACAGAGATGTTTTCTCCCTTTCTCAAAGGATGGAACATTTTGTATTTGCACTGACTTTATGTCTTGACTTCATGTACAATTAGATATTGATTTTTTTAGTTGACATACAATAGGACTAAAAATATCGATATAATACTGATAACTCATGTTGGTATGTGTGGGTTGTCACATAGGATTCACAGGAGATTTAGATTCACAGTTGTCAACGTAAAGGATGAATGCTATTTAGCTTCTTCGTGACTCTAGACCACGAATGAAGAGTTTTCCTCAACATATTTCACTGAGGGAAATACAAGGATGATAGGCATAATACTATGCTTCGACTCACGGATATCGAAGCATTGTTCACAATACAGATCTGATTTTCGAAATCAGGTTCTTTCAGTGTCCTTGAACAGCATTTGTTTTTCTGGATACAGAAGAAAAAACTCATGAGTATCAAACTGGTTCCCAGAAAACATGTGTATGAATTGTTATCTTCCTGAACCAGGGATCAAACCCACATCACTTCCACCTCCTGCACTGGTAGCAGAGTATTTCTTGATCAACTGCGCACCTGGGAATCGACATACATTTCAAGGACCACTGCCATCAGCTTCTACTGTTCATGACCAAACTAGGAGAAACAACATTGGAAGAAGACTCATAAGGTACTCATAGGAAGTACTCATAAGTCAAGGAACCGTTCTACTGGGTCCTCTCATTATTACTGGACAAGTCAGTTCCTCCGATGATGATGGGTATAACTGAAAAATTATTACAAATGCATGGATGCGATGTCTACATGATAAATGTGTTCTCTTATACTATTGCTTCAGGATGTCTACTTCGCATGAACGACTGCACTACAAGGATGCCTGCTATTCCAGCTCAAGCAACAGATAGTGAAGTGCAGATCATTGTCCTTTGTTGAAAATAGTCAGCAGTTTGTCAACATAGGAACATGCGGAGGAACCCTTGGATGAACTCTAAAAACAGGTTGGCCTCTTTTTGCAGGCCCTGCGATAAAATACAAATCAGAAAAGAAAAATAGCATCGGTTTTGTCAGGACTTCCTCATCTTTTCTTTCTCGTAGCAGAAGCAGACATTGAGGCCAGAGGACTGCAGATTTCATTGTGAACTAACGTTGGTGGGTGGAGCTCATCACTCTAGTAAGAATGTGGCTCACTAAAACGGAATTTCATTCACTTCATGGACATAGAGTTCTAGAATCTTCATTAAGAATTCAAGAAGCTATATTTCCTTACACCTTCACAATCTCTTGGTTTACAAGAATGTCAATTGCTAGTCAGCACTTATACAATGAGTGTTACAGGTAGTATGAGTGTATAAATGATGACGAGCAATGACAGGAAGTTTATTTATTCTCTGTTTGAATTCTTGATTTTTATATAATTTTTATAATATCCTTACAGATGTAAATATTTTAGTGACATGTATAAATACACGTTGAGTAGTGCTATGATAACTCATAGTGTTGCACAATAAATATCATGGTTATTATGTGCTTTTCATATATTCCTTTGGAGATTCTCTTGCATTATACATCATCATAAGATATTTAATAGTTTCCTAAACTGTACAGTAGGTCCTTGTGGCTTCTTTTATATATGGTAATGTATTTGTTAATAATTCAAACAAAAACTGGTACACAAATATTCATAGTGACATTCACAATAGCTCAAAGGTAGAACTCATTCAAGTGTCCGTTGGTGGGAGACTGAATATGCAACGCAAGGTATATTCAGAAGCTTGAACGGTATTCCACCATACAAAAAAGTACATTAAATGGTGCTGCCACTCTGCAAGACATTACACAAATGACTCCAAAACGAACACGTGGAAGAAATACATAGTTCGATTCCAATTCATGCTATGTACCCAAAAGGATTGGGAAAGGGGGCTGAAAAAAATGGATACTCCTTCCGTCATACTCACAACAGCATGATTCACACTGGCAAACAAACAGAAGCAATCGAAGTGTCCATGGCAGCCAATTCCATAAACAAACTGTGGTATACACACAATGGAATCTGATTCGGCCCTTCAAAGTCAGTAATTCTGACAATGCGACAATGTGGACAAACCTTATGGTCATTAGATTAAGTGAAATAAACCAGACCAAAAAAAGACAAACGTTCTGTGATTCCGCTCATATGAGATATCCAAACAAGTCAAATCTGTCAGAAATAGCAGAAAGTGATTCCGACCGATCGAAAAGAGTTCATGTTTCATGGACCTCAGTTTCCCTTGGAAAAACTGACTTCCCATCATATCTCCAAAACCAATTAGACAAATAACTGGAAGCTATATCCAGTCAAATGAATGTAGACATAATGTTACAGTGTACACCAAACTCACTCAAACTTCTCAACAGACAAAAGGCAAAACTGTATCTGTGGCACCTCAGCTTAGCTTAAAACTGTATCTACGGTACCTCACTTCTGCTTATAAAATTTAACAACAACAACAACACACTAAAGGCTATCCAAAAAAGGATAGAAAACACATATAACATCAACTTTAAAAAATTAGAAATTGAAACGGTGAAAAACCTTATTCACAAAACTTAAACACAAGCCACAGGAAACTATATTTATAAAATAGATATCTGATAAAGGATTGTTCTCCAAATATACCAAAAAATCTAGAACAATCTCATAAAATATGTATACACCTAAACACCTGGCCTACAAAAATATAAAGATAGTAAATAAGCCTATCAAAAAGACTCAAAACCACATAGCATTAGGAAATGACAAACTAAAATAACAGTGAGGTAGCACTGCACACCTATTAGATCCAGTCAACTCAAGAAAAGGGGGTAGGGCACAGCTTCTCCGGTGGCTCAGTGGTAAAGAATCTGCCTGACAATGCAAGACACTCTAGTTCGATCCCTTACCCCAGAAGATCCCACAAGCCACAGAGAAACATAGCTGGATTTTTCCACAGCTAAACAAGGCTCACCTGTGACCTGAATCCTTCATGTCCAGCACTTACTAAACAGCTTTGAAAACATGTCCAGACAAAAAAGGATCGCATGATTATATACAACAGCTCGACTTGGAATCACTACAAACTTTCAAATATCAGGATGTCTTCAGTAGATGACAGTGTAAACAAATGGGGATACATGCAAAGTGAAGGGGAGCAAATGCTACCACAAAATATACCACCTCAGCATGAGGATTAGTTGGACCCAATTAACTTTTATTTTTTTAGAGGACACATGATCATCTCTGAAACCCAAGTTCAAGACAGCTCTTCTGTGAGTCACATTTACCAGAGAAATCTCATTTCAAAGGAATCCTCTCTATATGCCAGATAGAAGGATGAGACACAGTCTTTTGAAACTCTTTTTTCTTTTCTATCGATAGGGAAAGCTAAGCCGTAAATCTGCACAGCCACCATACCCTTCCTTTCCTTTGGTTGTATTTTTTTAAATATTTGTTTCTGTTTTCATTTGGCTGCGCCAGGTCAACCTTCATTGAGGCAAGCCAGATATTTAGCTACAGCATGCAAATTCTCTGTTGTGGCATGGGAGATCTAGTTCTTGGATCAGGAAATGAACCTGGGCCTCCTTCTTTGGGAGTGTCCAGTCTCAGCCACTGGACCACCAGGAAGTGCCTGTTTTGTTTTCAGATGAAGATGGAATCTAAGGTGATATCTTGGGCCATTTCAGTCACTGACTCAGTTTCCTGAGTTTGTCCAAAGCACGCACAAGGTGCACATTATTAAACTGGTTTGCAAAACAAGAAAAGGTTGTCTGCTACAACACTGTATGCTTACAAATATCTAAATGGTAAATGGCATAGTATTGATTTTTCATTACTATGGGGGGAGAAAGAATGCAGGATTCATACATGTTACAACACGAATAAATATTCAAACCATCTTCAGTGAAAAAAAAAATCCACATAGAAAAGGCCACCCAGAACCCTTATTCACCATGTCTGCTTTCAATCCATCAAGTTTGTCCAAATAACTGAAAATCTCAGTAACACTCTAAATAAAGAAAAAAAGGATGAAGATGGAAACAAAAGATATATTCATACACTTGAACATTGCAAAGTGGAAGTGGGCGGTGGATTACATTATAACGTAGATACCATATGATTTCCTGATTTTGGAGATTATGTGCTGGTTCTGCAGAAGGTACCCATTTTGGATAAAACACATAGAGTCTTTTAGATGATGTGGCAAATGCTAGCACTTGTTCCCATTGCTAGGCATTTTCTGTACATTTTAAATGACTGGAAAGTATACTAGGTTTCAAAACAACCATGTCAATACCACAAAAGAAATTTAGAGTAGACAGGCAGGAAGCTTTCTGATACAGGCCAAGACTTACCCAGACGAAGTTCAAGGGAAGCTGCGATGCTCACTGCCCTTGAAGGAGTCCACGTGGAATGAAGAAGTACTGTGGGAAGTCTCTTAGTAACCACCATGTCTTGGGTCCTCTGGATGACCTACTGCAGGAGAAACAGATGTTACAGATAAAACGTTCCACATCACTTCACAAAATGTTGTTAGACTACTTTCAGTAAAGCTGAATCATTTGGATCAATTTACAATCATATAATAGACTACCATTTACAGTCCAAAAATCACTTGCATTTCTAGACACTCATAACAATCAGAAAAAAAATTAAGAAACTCCCACTTAAATAAAACATCTAGCAACAAACTTAATCAAGAACATAAAAGACCAGTAGTCAGAAAACTAGAAAGCACTGATAAAGAAACCAAAGAAAACACAAATACACAGAAAACTATTCCACGCTCATGCACTGGAACAATGAGGAATTAAAAGGTCCATTCCAACCAAAGTCATCAACAAATACACGGACTGCAATCACAAAATAACATTCAATGGCATTTTTCACAGAAATAGAAATATTCCTCATATTAGACTGCTACTGTTGACCAGGACCTTAAACGGCCAAAAAGACTCTGAGAAAGAGGAACACAGCTGGAGGCATCTTCCTATCCCTCTTCAAACTACATCACGGAGCTGTAGTGACCACCACAGTGAGGAACTGGCAGGAACACAGACACATGGACTCCAGGAGAGAATAGAGAGCCCAGAAACGAACCCACATGTACATGGTCAGTTCCTGAAAATCAAACCAGGAACGAGCGAAGAGGAAAGGACAGTCTTCTCAAGAAACAGTGACAGGAAAACGGCCACCTACACGGAAGAACATCAGTGTTCATCCTCTACATCATCTAACGCAAATCGAACTGAAAACCCACCGCTTTGCACACGGAGCTCTTTCCCCCTGAGTCCTCCGAGATGGACCTCCAGTCAGCCCTCAGCTGGACACAGGAAACGTCTACTCCGTCCTCATTTTTCGCTCTTGCAGCGCCTCCCTGCTGGTGGGCACTGAGGCAACCCTGCTCCTCTCAGCCTGGATGCAGCCCTGTTATCCAGAAGCCTGAGCCCTGATGGTCCTGAGGAGACAAAGCTCCCGCCAGCTGCTCACGGGCAGAGCCTAAAGGCAAAGCGTCCTGCGCCCGCGGGTCAGAGGGGGCTTTGGCGCCCCCCCTGCGGGCCACAGGAGAAGAGCGGGCAGCCCGGCGCTCACAGACCTCAGAGGGCTCACCCAGAAGCAGCTCTGCTGCGAGCACTCAGACTGGAAGCCCAAACTGAAATGGAGCAGAATAGCTCCATGACCCTCCGCAAAACATGGCTAAGGAACAATCAGAGCCTGTATGGAATGCAGCCATAAAAAGGAACACATGTGAGTTTGTTCTAATAAAGGGAGGGAAGTCAGTCAAAGAGAGAAAAACATGGAATCTAGAAGGATGGTACTGACGAGTCTGTTCACAGAGCAGCAATGGAGGTGCAGACATAGAGAACAGACTTACAGACGAGGGTGGGGAACAAGAGGGGAGAGGTGAGATGAATGGAGAGAGCAGCATGGATGCAGGTACACCAACCTTTGTAAATAGACAACCAATGGGAATTTGCTGTATGATTCAGGGAACTCAAACTGGGGCTCAGTAGTAACCTAGAGAGGTGGAATGCGTGCGAGGGAGGGAGATTCCAGAGCAAGAGGACATAGGTACACCTATGGTCAATTCATGTGGATGTATGACAAATCAAACCAATATTGTAAAGCAATGATCAATCAACTAAAAAGAAATAACTGTTTAAAAAAAATATGAACATACACACAAACTTTGCAACAAGGTAACTCCATTTTAAAAACTATTGAAATTTTTAGAAAACTACAAACGTTCTCCATGACCTTCGGTCTGGTGATCAGGTCTAACATACACAAAACAAGCCAACTTACCCAATTATGAATACAAATGAGTTAACACATTGCCTTTTATCATTTCATACATTTACCCTGTGGAGGACCTTACTCGAGAGAACCAAAAAGAAACTGCTAAATGAACCACGGACCACCCACCCTGGCCAGGCAACAGAGAAAAGAAAACACTTGCAGGAGTCATCTCACAACAGGAGGTCCTGGGAAGGAACAAGGAACGAACAAGCTACCACCAACCAGAATTCTGGAGAGGTCAGGAGATGGAGGCTCCAGTTCAGAGGTCCTACCAACCTCCCAGGATGCACTTCGCTGGAATCCATCTCGGCTGAGTGATGCGTGTGCCCCAAGAAGGATCCCAATTCAGCAAGAGACAAACCAGAAATGAACCCGATGACCATAAAACCTGAGAGTGCGAGCCACGTGACAGAGTGGTTCTCTCCGTTTCCCTCACCCTCCTGCCCTCCACCCCGGCAGCCCTTCCAATGAAGCCTCTCGCTTGGACAGCACTCCTCTCCTCAGACAACTCATTGCCCAGTGTCAGACAAGACTCACTCTCAAGCCTGAAGGGAACCCCTTCCTTCATCAAAAGCAATATCCAGGAGAAAAGAGCTTCAAAACGCTATCTTGCAGAGAAGGAAATCAGACAAGGCAATGGCAGCCCGCTCCAGTACCATTGCCTGGAGAATCCCACGGACAGAGGAGCCTGGTAGGCTGCAACCCCGGGGTCACTAAGAGTCGGACACGACTTCACTGAGTGACTTCACTTTCACTTTTCACTTTCATGTACTGGAGGAGACATGGCAACCCACTCCAGTGTTCTTGCCTGGAGAATCCCAGGGACAGAGGAGCCTGGTAGGCTGCTGTCTATGGGTCGCGCAGAGTCAGGCACGACTGAAGCGACGTGGCAGCAGCAGCAGAGAAGGAAATGGCACCACCTGCAGTACTCTGGTCTCAGAAATCCTAGGGACAGAGGAGCTTGGTGGGCTACAGTCCAAAAGCAGGGCATTTCTGACGGGAGGAAACAGTCCCAGGGAAGCTGAGCTGCTCACCAAAGGCCCCAGAGCTTTGGATAGCACACCAGAGCTGTGGCTGAGGATTCCCAGCTGCCATGCCTCTTGATCCTGGCCTCTTTCACTAGATACGTGTGTGGAAAACTAGAATCTCAAATATGCCCTGGTGGTTCCATAGTCAAGAATCCACCTGCCAGTGCTGGAGATGCATGTGCCGATCCCTAGGATGGGAAGATGCCACATCCTATGGAGCCCGTGTGCCACAACTGCCGAGCCTGTGCTCTAGATCCTGGAAGCCACGATGCCGAGTTCACATGCCGCAGCCACTGAAGCCCGTGAGCCTGTGCCCCTCAACAAGAGGACACACTGCAGTGAGAAGCCTGCAAACCACTCGTTATGGCCCATGCTCACCAAAACTAGAGAAAAGCCCACACACAAAGATGCAACACAGCCAACAATCAATAAAACTCTTTTCCTAAACAAATGCACATCTGACAAAGAAACTGTACTCGAATTGTCCAAGAACACTAGAGCAAACAAGCCCATTCATAATTGGTAACGACTGAAATAGACACCTGGCCACTGAGGGTATACTGATAGTAAACTATCATACAAAAACATACTCAAGATACTGGTGCGATGCACGCAGAGCCCCCTTTGAAAGACAATCTGACAGTTTTTTTTTTTTTCAGTAACCACGTGGGGACAAGCACTGAATTCTGTGTATGACAAGCGGTGGAAGCCAGGTATCTTACCATTGGAAGGCAAAGTTCCAGATAAACAAAAGGAAACGTTACAATGTCCAGGATCAGGTTGGAGACATCATCACAAATTACCTTTAACTGAATATCAGTGAGGTGATGGAATACATGAGATATATCTCCATGTATTGTCAGCTGAGCATATT
>NW_017195959.1:0-8701 GCF_001704415.2 Capra hircus
TGCTTGGAAAGAGGCCAGGGGCGGGCCCCCTCCATCTACCCACCCAAACCCTATTGACGTCAAAAGAGGCCAGGGGCGGCCCCCTCCATCTACCCACCCAAACCCTATGACGTCAATGGTGGCGGAGACGCCTCCCGTTCTCCAGAGTCCTGAGCTGCTGGGTCCCCGCCCACTCGCCAGCAGTCTGCAGCGTGCCCGTGTGCCTCTCCCACCATGGCTTCGTCCGGCTCCTCCAGCACCTCAAGCGGTACGTTTGCCCTCGGTCCCTGTGGTCGGATCACATCTCAGGGGATTTGCGGGTGGCCTGGGCAAGGGCTCTCGGCCAATGTGTTGACCCCCCTCCCACCCGAGAACGGCTGGGACCCATCGGCCAGGCCCGGGGTTCCGAGGCGTCAGGTGTGCCCAAATTCGGAGGGCGTGGCATCGTTCGTTCATCTTGCTCCTTTGGCACACACATGGCTTCTCCGTTCTCTTTTCTGGGAAGACAGTGTTGTTTCAGGGGGCGTGCTGCGGGGGGCGGGGCCGGGGTTGGGGGTGGTGGGAGCGGGTGCTTTGCTGGGATGAGGCCCTTTATCCTCACATCTTCATGTGGGAATGGGAGTCGGGGAGCTCTGTGGCCTTGCTGCCTTCAGTGGCTTCCTCTGCACAGGGGCCTAGTGGCTTCTGCCTTTTGTCAGGCGTTACGGGGTTTGGGCGTCGCTTTGGTGGCCTTGGCCTTTGCCTTGGCCTGGGCCTTGGCCTTGCCCTTGGCGTTGCCGTTGCCCTTGCCTTGGTCTTGGGCTTGGCCTTGCCCTGCCCTTGAACTTGAACTTGACCTTGACTTGACCTTGACCTTGACCTTGACCTTGAACTTGAACTTGAACTTGAACTTGAACTTGAACTTGAAACTTGACTTGAACTTGACTTGACTTGAACTTGAACTTGCTTGACCTTGAACTTGACCTTGACTTTGAACTTGAAACTTGAACTTGAACTTGAACTTGACTTGAACTTGAACTTGACTTGAACTTGAACTTGAACTTGAACTTGACCTTGAACTTGACTTGACTTGAACTTGAACTTGAACTTGAACTTGAACTTGAACTTGAACCTTGACCTTGAACTTGAACTTGAACTTGACTTGACTTGACTTGAACTTGAAACTTGAACTTGACCTTGAACTTGAACTTGACCTTGAACTTGAACTTGACCTTGACCTTGAACTTGAACTTGACCTTGAACTTGAACTTGAACTTGAACTTGACCTTGACTTGAACTTGACCTTGAACTTGACCTTGACCTTGAAACACGGGAGACCTCGAGATTTGCTCAGAGCACCGGAGGTCCAGAAGCAGGGCCCTGTATCTCCCCTTCCCTTTGTGATCATTGCAAAGACATTCCTAGCTGATAGCGGGAGTGCCCCTGAAGAAGCAAGCAGTGGGAGTGTGTTTGACACGACTGTGTGCCTTCCTGGCCTCAGCTCCACAAGGGGCCTTTCCTCTCGAAGTAGGCCCCATGTCCCCTTGGGGAGGGTGTCATGCCTCTTTTCTCCTCACTGCCAAAGGGTGGAGCCAAGCTCGCTCTGTCAGAGGTACAAAAACAGCAATTGAATGGATTTTCAAGCTCTTGCTAGGCTGCACCCTTTCAGGGCCCACTTTACTGAAACAGGTGCTCTGTGGCCCCTGGTTGGGTATGCAGGTTCACAAACAGGGTGAGATCCTGTCCAAGCCAAGAATTTTCCTGAAAGACCTAGGCTCACTAGAGCTCTCCTCCAGAGCAAAGGGGATAGAGGAGATGTATGGAGGAGTCTTTGCCTTTCCCTGTGAGTGTGGGGCTAGTCCCTACGGCCCCAAGCTCAGGGATAACTGCCTCTAAGAAAGGAATGGCAAGAAGCGCTATTCTTGGAGGTTGGGACAGGGAGTTCGCAGCATGTGGGGAAAGAAAGACTTCTTCGGGGAAGAAGAGGCAACCACCGGGGGTGTGTTTGCAAGCCTCTATTTGGAAGGAACAGGTTTGCTTATACAACTCAAGACCTCCAGATCTGCTCAGAGGACTGAAGTTCCAGAGACAGGGCCATGTATCTCCCCTTCCCTTTGAGATCCTTGCAAAGACATTCCTAGCAGATCGTGGGAGTGCCCATGAAGAAGCAAGCAGCGGGAGTGTGCTTGACATCACTGGCTGCCTACCTGGGCTCAGCTCCTCAAGGGGCCTTTCTCTCCTGGTAGGCCCTATGTCCCCTTTGGGAGAGGGTGGTGCCCTCTTCCCTCCACACTGCCAAAGGGTGGAGGTGGAGCAAACTCGTTCTCTCCGAGGTAAAAAAAAAAGACAAATTGGATGGATTTTTAAGCTCTTGCTATGCTGCACCCCTCCAGGACCCACTCGAGCAAAACAGGTGCCTGTGGCCCCTAGGTCGGGTATGCAGGTTCACACACTGGGTGGGATCCCGTCAAAGCCAAGAATTTTCCTGACAGACCTAGGCTCACTAGAGCTCTCCTCCAGAGGAAAGGGGACAGAAAAGACGTGTGTGTGGAGGTGGCTCTGCCTTTCCAGGTCCCAATCTCAGGGATAACTGCCCCTAAGAAAGGAACTGCTGCTGCTGCTGCTGCTAAGTTGCTTCAGTCGTGTTCGACTCTGTGCGACGCCATAGACGGTAGCCCACTAGGCTCCCCCGTCCCTGGGATTCTCCAGGCAAGAACAGTAAGTGGGTTGCCATTGCCTTCTCCAATGCATGAAAGTGAAAATGAAAGTGCAGTCGCTCAGTCGTGTCCGACCCTCAGCGACCCCACGGACTGCAGCCTACCAGGCTTCTCCGTCCATAGGATTTTCTGAAAGGAACTGCAAGAAGCGCTTTTCCAGGAGGCTGGGAAAGGGTGTTCGCAGGATGTGGGGAAAGAGAGCCTCCTTCGGGGAAGAATAGGCGGCCACTTGTTTTGTGTTGCAAACCTCTATTTGGAAGGAACAGGTTAGCTTATACAAAGGGAGACCTCCAGATCTGCTCAGAGGACCAAAGTTGCAGAGGCAGGTCGGTGTATTTTCCCTTCACTTTGCGATCCTTGCAAAGACATTCCTTGCTGATAGATGATTCAGCAAGGGCCTTTGAGACTGTTGTTTTCTTTCCTAGGTTCAAAGATTCCTTCAGTTCCTAATATAGATATCCTAGAAATTATCTGACATCCGTGAAAATCTGATATGTCCTGGTCAAATGCTGTCAGTTATAATTCCAGTTATCATATTAAAGCATTTCAAGTCGCAGCAGTGACCAGATTACATTGTCAATTTCTATTTAATCAGGTTTTAACCATGTCCTCTATGGTTTCACACTGATGCCTTTGCAGAAATACTGCTACTTCAAGATATATGGAATATACTTTTTTTAAGCTTACCGATAATTTGTTTGTTTGTTTGTTTGTTTGTCTTCTGGTAAGCTGGTACCAGATGGAATTTAGTCTCCTCTCTAGGTTAAGAGAACAAAGTTTTCTTAGAATGCAATTTTTGATAACAGACTATGGATTTCTTTACCTTTCATTGATTTATAATTGTTTTCATCATCTGTTTTTTTACTTCGGTAAAGTAAATAAGCCTTATTTAAGATTTTGGTACATGTAGGATGGACTAAGCTTTCCCCACTCTTGCAAGTTCCCTTAACCCTTCAGATTCTTCTCGTGGGACCAAGATCTCACTTTCCTCCAGAGGGACAATCCAAGCTTTTTATTAGTTGATCTGCCCCTGACATCAGAGTCCATTTGAGCACGAGTTGGCCTATAATTTAGGCATGAAACTATGACTACATAAAGAAAAGGTGACTTTATGATTCAGGGATGGCCATGATATGCCTTGCACTTCAGAGAAAATGGGTTAAAATGATTTTTTTTTCTTCAAAACTGCACAGCCAGTTCTTTCAGCATATGCAATTGAAAACATCTAGTCATTAGGTCAGTTTTCATTCCAATCCCAAAGAAAGGCAATGACAAAGAATATTCAAGCTGCTGCACAATTGCACTCATCTCACACACTAGTAAAGTAATGCTCAAATTCTCCAAGTTCACATGAACTGTGAACTTCCAAATGTTCAAGAGGGATTTAAAACATGCAGAGAAACCAGAGATCAAACTGCCAACATCCACTGGATCATTGAAAAAGCAAGAGAGTTCCAGAAAAAAAGACATCTATTTCTGCTTTATTGACTATGCCAAAGCCTTTGACTGTGTGGATCACAATAAACTGGGAAAAATTCTGAAAGAGATGGGAATACCAGACCACCTGACCTGTCTCTTGAGAAACCTGTATGCAGGTCAGGAAGAAACAGTTCGAACTGGACATGGAACAACAGACTGGTTCTAAATAGGAAAAGGAATATGTCAAGGCAGTGTATTGTCACCCTGCTTATTTAACTTATATGCAGAGTACATCATGAGAAACACTGGGCTGGAGGAAGCACACGCTGGAATCCAGATTGCTGGGAGAAATATCAAGAATCTCAGATATGCAGATGACACCACCCTTATGGCAGAAAGTGAAGAAGAACTAAAGAGTCTCCTGATGAAAGTGAAAGAGGAGAGTGAAAAAGTTAGCTTAAAGCTCAGCATTCAGAAAACTAAAATCATTGCATCCAGTCTCATCACTTCATGGCAAATAGATGGGAAAACATTGGAAACAGCAGCAGACTATTTTGGGGGGCTTGGAAATCACTGCAGGTGATGTCTGCCTCCATGAACTTAAAACGTATTTATGACTTGGAAGAAAAGTGATGACCAAACTAGACAGCATATTAAAAAGCCGAGACGTTGCTTTGCCAACAAAGATCCATCCAGTCAAGGCTATGGTTTTTCCATATGTCATGGATGGATATGAAAGATGTACTATAAAGAAAGTGACAGCTGAAAATTGATGCTTTTGAACTGTGGTGTTGGAGAAGATGCTTGTAGGTCGCTTAGACTACAAGGAGACGCAACCACTCCATCCTAAAGGAAATCAGGTCTGAATATACATTGGAAGGACTAATACTGAACCTGAAACTCCAATACTTTGGCCACTTGATGTGAAGAGCTGACTCACTTGGAAGTTGCTTTGATTTGCCTGTGAGTGTGGGAGCCCTCCCTGGGCAAAGGGCCTCAGGGGTCATTGCCACTGAATCACGACCTCCAAGCAAGCGCATTCCAGCTGTGTGACATTCAGGAAGCAGGAGACTGGGAAAACTATCTTCCTTAGAGGAAGGAAAGTCATCCACAGAGAGTGTGTTTTCAGGCCTCTCTTTGCAGCAAGTGTTTTGCTTCTCAGACATCAGAGCTGCAGGCTTGCTCTGAGGGCCTCAATTGCAGAGTCAGGGCTGTGTGTCTCACTGCACTTTCCAAGCATTGCAGACACATTCCTAGGTTGGAGCAGTGCTTCCCATGAGAAAGAAGCCTCGGGAGTGTGTCTGAGCGGGCTGAGTGCCATGCTAGGGTCACCTAGTCGAGGGCACCTTGCACATCCAATGGGCCCCAGGCGAGTAGCTATGGACCGGCCCTTCGGTTGAGACATCCAAAGCAGGGAACAAAGCTAGCTCTGTCAGAAGGAGGAAAACAGCAATGGGATGGATTTTCAAGCAGTTGCTAAGTCACACCACGTTAGGGCTCCCCGGGAAAGAAATGCGAATTTTGGCCTCTAGGCCCAGTATCCAGATGTGTGCACAGGATATTTTCCCCACAGGATTCAAGAATGTTCCAGACAGACCTAAGCTCACTAGCTCTCTCCTGCAGAGGAAATGAAATATTGTTGCTGAACCACGAAAAGATGCTGGGATTCTTGGCTTATGGAGGAGAAGAATTCAATCCAGGGCCCAAGACGAGGGCTTGATTGCTCAGAGCTTTTGTGGCAATAGAGTTTTATTAAAGGATAAAGGAGATAGAGAAAGCTTCTGACAGAGACATCACAAGGGGGCAGAAAGCGTACCCCCTTGCTAGTGTTAGTAATGGAGTTATATACTCTCCAATAAGTTATGACAACGAACAAAAGAATGTCTGGAGGTTGTAAAGACTCACTAGACTACTCCCATAATTGACATTTTAAGATAACAGGATTAGCCAGAAGGTTTTTTCCAGAGACCGTCCTCAAGAAGGATGCATGATTGTTATATAATCCTAAGGAATGTAGAGGGAAAAACAGTTTGTCCTTCCTTCCTCCTTGAGAATTCTAGACCCCCTCTCTCCTTGGGGACCCTTGAACTTCTTAAACCTGCTTGGCAATGACTCTCTCAGAAACATGATTGAACAGCCGTTTGGAGCTTCCTTTGACTTTCCCTGGGAGGGAGGGAGCCTCCTGAGCACAGGGCCTCAGGGGCCATGGCCAATGAAAAAATCTCCCAGCAAGTGCTTTTCAGCCCTGTGTGACTCTCAGCCCACAGGAGGCTGAGAAAACTCTCTTCCTTGGAGGAAGGAAAGGCAGCCCAAGAGTGTGTTTTCAGGCCTGTATCTTGCAGCAAGTGTTTGGCTTGTTAGACAGAAGACCTGCAGGCCTGTTCCAACAGACTCAATGCCAGAATCAGGGCTTGTGTCTCCCTGCAGTTTCCTGGCCTTGCAAACACATTCCTAGGTGAGAGCAGTCCTGCCATGGGGAAGCAGGCTGCGGGAGTGTGTCTGAGGGGCCAGGTGTCATGCTGGGGTCACCTGGTCGAGGGCACCTTGCACCTCCAATGGACCCCAGGCAAGGAGTTGCAGGCCACCACCTTGCTTCTGAAATCCCCAAATGGGGAGCAAAGCTCGCTCTGTCAGAGGGAAGAAAACAGCAACAGGATGGATTTTCAAGCAGTTGCTAGGCTGTACTGCGTTAGGGCTCCAAGGAAGGAAAATGCGAATTTTAGCCCTACGACTGGTATCCAGGTGGGCTCCCAGGATGATTTCCCCGCAGGATCCAAGAACGTTCCAGACAGACCTGGGCTCACTAGCTCCCTCCTGCAGAGGAAAATGAGAGAACAGCTGTTTGGAGGTTGCTTTGACTTCCCCTGGGAGGGTAGGATCCCTCCCTGGGTGCAGGGCCTCAGGGGCCATTGCCGCTGAGAAATGCCCTCGAAGCCAGACCTTTCCAGCCTTGTATGACTCAGCACGGAGGAGACTGGAAAAGCTCTCTTCCTTGGAGGAAGGAAAGGCAGCCCCAGAGAGTGTGTTTCACACCTGTATCTTGCAGCAAGTGTTTGGCGTCTCAGACGTCAGACCTCCAGGCCTGCTCCAACGGCCTCAGTTCCAGAGTCAGGGCCGTGTGTCTCCCTGCATTTTCTGAGCCTTGGGAACACATTCCTAGGTCAGAACAGTCCTGCCCATGGGGAAGGAGGCTGCGGGAGTGTGTCTGAGGGGGTCGGGTGCCATGCTGGGGTCCAATAGACCCGGGTACCTCCAATAGACCCCAGGACAACAGCGGTGGGGCTCCCCCTGGCTTCCGAAATGCCAAAGCGAGAAGCAAAGCTAGCTCTATCAGAAGGAAGAAAAAGAGCAATCGGATGGATGTTCAGGCTGTTGCTGGGCACACTTCAGGGTCCCCCCGAGAGGAACAGGCGCCCTGTGGCCCCTAGGTCCGATATGCAGGTTAACACACAGGGTGTGTCCCCATAGGAGCCAAGAATTTTCCTGACAGACCTAGGCTCACTAGAGCTCTCCTACAGGGCAAAAGGGGTAGAACAGACTGTGGATGTGACTCTGCCTTTCCCAGCGAGCATGGGGCCTCCTACGGCCCGGGCTCCAGGGAAAATTGTCCTTGAAAAATGACCTCCAAGAAGCGCTTTTCCAGCAGGCTGGGATGCAGAGTTACAGGATGCGGGGAAAGTGATCGTCTTCAGGGAAGAAGAGGCAGCCACCCAGTGTGTGTTTGCAAGCCTGTATTTGGAAGAAACTGGTTAGCTCCTTCAAGGGGAGACCTCCAGGTCTGCTCAGAGGACCGAAATTCCAGAGGCAGCACCATGCATCTCCCCTGTCCTTTCTGAGCCTTGGAAAGACATGCTAGCTTATAGCGGTATTGCTCATGAAGAAGCAGGATGCAGGAATGTGTCAGACATGACTGGGTGCCTTCCTGGGTTCAGCTCCGTGAGGGGCCTTTCCACTCAAAGTAGGTCCCATGCCTCCTTGGGGAGGAAGTGGGGCCGCGCTTGCCTCCAAATTGCCAAAGGCTGGAACAAAGCTAGTTCTATCAGAGGTAAGAAAAAGAGCAATTGGATGGATGTGGAAGCTGTTGCTGGCCGCACTGCTTCAGGCCCCCCCCCGCCCTCCGCCCCCGAGAGAAACAGGCCCCTGTGGCCCTAGGTCCTGGATGCAGTTTCAACACATAGAATGTGTCCCCATAGGAGCCAAGAATTTTCCTGACAGACCTAGGCTCACTAGAGCTCTCCTACAGAGCAAAGGGGATGGGACAGATGTGTGGCTGTGGCTCTGCCTTTCCCTGGGAGTGTGGAGGCCGCTCCCTATGGCCCCGGGCTCCAGGGGAAGTTGCCCCTGAATAATGACCTCCAAGAAGCGCTTTCCAACTGGCTGAGACGTGGAGTTCTCAGGATGCAGGGAAAGCGAGTGTCCTTCGGGAAGCAAAGGCAGTCACCTGTTATCATGACTTACTAGAATAGTAGGTACCTTCTCCGGTTGGGCAGAGGCCTTCCTACCTGATCTGAAAAAGAAAATGAAGTAGCTCGCTGATTTGAGAAATAATTCCCAGACTTGGGTTTCCAACAGTATAGAATCCGACAATGGCCCTGTCTTTGTAGCCG
>NW_017195960.1:0-8701 GCF_001704415.2 Capra hircus
ATAGAAATCTAAGGGCTAGCGTTGTGGTTTGCGGTATAAAGTTTGCCATCTTGCCGCACTGTTTAAATGCAGCAACGGTCAAGGGGGAAACAAGCTAATCGAGATATACAAAACCCGTTTGACCTCCTACGAGTACGGAGAGGACGACCCTAGGACCCGCCTGGTGGCTCAAGAAAGGCCAGATGCCTCTGTCTGTTTGAACCTGTGGAGCCTATTGCCCGAAGGATGCCTAAAAGGATAGTTGCCTTGCTTTTCTCAATAGCCTAATACCGGGACGCCTCTTATGTCACATATCACGCGCAGGGAGCTGTGTCACTATATTGCGCTGATGGGCTTCCCGCTCAGATTGCGTCATCTTTTAATTCCCAGTGGTTGCCTAATCACACTGGACTTTGTGTGCGAGTTGTGCCCGCTTGGTCCACGCAGTAAGTTCCAAAGAACGCGATCGAGAGGCCTGAATGTTACGAATCTAAGCCGTCAACACTAAGGGAGATTACCTACTACTCGCTAAGTGACTGACGTGGTACTAGAAAAAGGCATAGTTGTGTATCTCATTTGAACTGGTGACTCTCTGCAGTGTCTTAAGCCGCACGTAGCGCTAGTGCGCTTAGGCTCCGTCGTGCTCTCCAGAAAGATCAGGTTCTTTGGTAGTAACAAGATCATGACTCAGGATTGACAGCTTTCCTGCCCGAGCTGGTAGCAGCAGTGTCACGCTCCCTACGCAGCTCTGGATCCAGAGGCGATCTGGAGAGGGAGATCAAGCGGTGATCTTGTGGCTTTTCGTGTCTCTTGACACTCAATGACGGGTCGAATGGCACTCTTCAAACACAGAATGCCTGCATACGAGGGGAGAAGTGGCCTGTCCTCCCTTTCTCCGACAGAAGGCCGAGGCACGTTATGGTCGGTCTTTCCCCGCAAATAGTGCAGCAGGGATCAGAAAGGAGATAACTGAGTCAGGAATCTCACTACAGCAACAGAGCATTTCTCGTCGGCCTGGCTCAAGCACTCTTGTTCTCCACATACTAAGTGCCAACTTGCCTCCCATCCTCAGCACCGGCTAACAGAGAAAGCTCTGTTCACAAAGCGTGGTATTAGTAACAGAGCAATCGCTTGAAGTTCCGATCTTTATCTTCTTAAGTGATGAGCCACTCATAGTATATCGCTCGTCGAAGCTGCGCCAGTGCAGCAGCGAGAAAACAGGCATGCTTCTCACCTCTAACTTCACCATGCCAGGGACTGCATGAGTGCACACCGACCTATTTCGGTCGCTTTTCACGGCTGCCCAGCCCAGAGAGGGGCCGCTATAGTGATATCATGAGTGGAAGGGCCAGAGTTGGCAGGAGGACTTGCTGTAGACGGGAGGGAATCCGAGGCTTGGGCAGAAATATCCCTGGTCCGAGCTAGAAGGCTAATCCCGCCCACCTGGATCTCTCGCCGTTTCCTGTGAGAGCCGCCTCTCCTGACGAGATGCAGACGGAACGCCGGATTCTTTGCCGCACCAGCTGGGGAAGCCTCCCTGAGCCGTGACTGCCATGGGGGCTCCCGAATTAAGGATCCTTCCTCATACAGGGTGGAAGCATAGCAACTAGAGAAGCCTATGTGGATTTTGTTATTTATAGAAATGCTTTACTAGACATTCATATTATCATGGATCCTGTATGGGGCCTTTCTTTTAAGTTGCCTGCTGAAGAAACATGTGTTACTTGATACATTGTAGGGACAGCACATTGTTAACCTATTTCACTGTTTATACTTAGGAGTCAAATTGAACCTTGCTTATGGCTCCCCAGCACATCACACTACTCAGACAGCTCGATACATAACGAAATCAGTGAGTCGTATTAGCAATTGTGCTGTAGTCTTGCTAGTCAGTGGTCCAACTCTTGTGCGACGAATCTTATGCTCGTGCATGTTGTGGTGGCGAGTGCACTACAGGGCTGTGAAGCGAAGAATACATAGGAAGTGGGCTTTTGCCATGTCGGCTACAGTCTCTCAGCGAGAGATTAGGAGTGTCCCTGAAACTAGCACGGTATTCTCGAAATGCCAGGTGCCCTCCTCCACGTCACTGGAGAGTGCAGATCTTTCACGTCTCCTGGAGCAATCTCGCCAGGGAAGCTGAGTGAGTGCGAGTGGTTTAGCACAGAACAACTCTGGAATTTTCTCATGAAAATAATAAAGTTATGAGCACTGGAGTCGTCTCGGGAGGTAGTGAATGGGCACGCTTCGGAATACTCGTCGATGGCAGTGCTGTGGGGAACGCTTCATGAGCGATCACGAAAAGAGTGTGGACACATTGACTTAGCGAACTGAACAAACTAATAAGACGAAAGGTCCATTCATGTCAAAAACTCACACGTACATTAACAGTTTTAGTACTAGTAACCCGTCATAGACATTCAGACACTTAATGTGCAGACTATATATTACGAGTCAGCTTTTCGATCTTTTTGTGAGCTAGGCTGGTCTGCTGAGCTGTAATGGGAGCAAAACAGTTGGAATGCGTCTGTTGTTTGGGTGATATAATCTCTCTGGTTCGACTTCAGTGCCCTCATTGGACTGTTGCCAAGCCACACATTTAAGGTATTGGGGGCCTATGAGATTCATAAATATGTAAGCCCTTAGTCTAGAATGGCTGCGTTCGTGATTGTATGGGTCCTGCGCTCTCGGAACCTCAATCGCAGGATTTCCTCTACACCAGATGTCTGGACCGAAAGCAATGGAGACTAATATGGGGTTCTCTATCTGGCGTCCTCAATGCACAGAGTGAGGAGCATAATCAGTGAGGCATAAGTGCAGGGATGCTCTCGAAAGAGTTGTAGGGGGCAATGCAAGTGTGGCTTTCCTTCGCCGAGCTGTAGGGGCAGCAGTGTCACCTGGTCCCCTCCTCAAGCTCCCAATCCTTACCCACAGTGGAGATGCCTCCTCAGTTGGCTGGAGGACACATAGTGGACTAAGGAGGAGAAAGGCCGCTCTGTATCCGGCTTCAGTCGATCCAAATTTCTACTCCCTGAGTCACTATTCTCCTTAGGCCCCAAAGCCTTTTCCTGTTTTTGTTGTTGTTTATTGTAGGAGTGCAGGTACGTCTCTGCGAAATCTTCACAATTCGCAACGCACATCGCGACTAAAGGGTAATCGCCTTTACATATCCATGGGAAGCTCTTTGTGACATACGATGGAACATTTGTCCATGGTAGGCTTGCCACCCCTACTCCACTAGACCTTGTCCCACCGTCGCCCACCTCCCACAAAAGCTTTCCTTGGTCCCCTTGGGGGGGAAATGAAATGAGCAGAGCAAGGGGTAGTCGTTAGTCTCTTGCACGTCCCCTAGGCAGCTTGAGTCGATGCGTACAGCCCTGTGGCACGTGGAGAGACTCATCATCCTGTGACATGGATCGAGAGCAACTCAGAACATCTTGAGCGTGGGATTGTGTGGGATAAGGATGTGACAACAGACACACATGTGAGCTTGCAGTCGAGTACAAAAAAAGCGGAATTTTTGTTAAGGAAATGAGAAAAGGTGTGACCTTTCCTGAGTGGTGCTAGAAAGCAGGCGCAACTACACTCGATCGTCATTTTGAATGCGACGGGAGTAGGTCTACAGGGCGCAGATGCTTTTCTTTGCCCGCATGAGCAGGGTAAGGCTCCCCTCCTCTCATGCGTCGCGAGGCTCTTTATTCCAGGAGCGGCCGGCAAAACGGGCGCTTCGTGATAGGTGTTGTAGGGCGGCACCAGGGAACCTTAATCTCTGCCGCTCAGATCGTGTCTTATTCCTTGGTTCGGGAAGTCTTCGCGTCTAATTATAACTCTGTGGCTATATCGCTTATCATTTATTGGAGAAAATCTTGAGTTGGCAGTCCCCTCTATTCAGAGTTGTTCGCCCAGAAGGATGATGAAGACTAATGTGAAAGTGGCCCCCAGGTGTGAGATTGGACAGTTCAGAGGTTAGGATGTGATGCAGCTCGAGGACGTCGAGCAATGAGAATTGGGGCCCCTATCCTGCCTCGCGAGGGAGAGACCTCGCGCGCATGAGATGTTTTGCATGATTTCGAAGACATAAGTAGCTTGAGGGTGTCACTCGTTGCCATCGCATCACGTGCTGTAGTATTTGTTATCCGTACGGCGGGACATACTCAACGCCACCGCCTCTCGCGGGCCTCTAGAAAGGCGATCCCGGAAACGGGATTCTGTGGTCAAATATGTTTGGGAGTGGGGGGCTTCACTAATTGACAGAGATTGCTTACAGAGTCCCATTCTCTCAGTCGCACTTACATATCTCTGTTCGAAGTCAACAAAGTCCTGAAAAGTAAAGCTTGGTTTTTAAAAATTAACTCCCCAGCGCGCACACAACTGACCCCCACACATCTCGCACTCTCTCACCTTTTCAGATTCTTATTTACAAACTATTACCCTCGTCGACGTCCCTCCCCCGTCGATGCCGAGCCTAAGACCTTGTGTGGAGTCAGTGCCGGAACCTGAGGTTTCCTCTGCAGTGCTGACATGGATCTTGGGTACTTCTGGAGTCTCCCCAGGGGAGTCAGTCCTCGTCTCGAGTGGGGGCATGAACCTGCCTTTCCTCCCTAGCTGTAGCAGCAGTGTCATGCTCCAGTCGCGTGGATCAAGGGATCAGTGCTTTCCCTCGAGGCTTTCCCACGAGGCTTTCCAACAAGGCTTCCCACGAGGCTTTCCCACAGGGCTGTCCCACGTGCCACCGTGTGAGTCGATCCTAGGCTTGAAAACTCGAGGCCAGTGTAGGGAAAACAGGTTCTCCCTGGAATGGACTGAGACATCTGGGGGACTCTGGGATTGGTGGCACGACCTGGAGTTCCTCTCGCCTTTCCTCTGGAGAGCGCTCCTCTTGAGATGCGTCGGGAACGCCGGGAAATCTTTCTCGACCACGCAAGGAAAGGATCCCTCCTCTCGAGGTAGGAGGCGGAAACGGGGCTCCTCTGGATGTGAGCGGGACTCTCGTGCTTTTCTCTCAGTGGAGACGGGTATGTCGGGGAACTTCTTGAGTTGCAGCAAGGGTGTGAAGACCCTTTGGAAGTTCCAGAGGTTAGGTGTGATTAGCCTCGAGACGCCTCAGCGGAAATGGGCCTCATCTCGCCTGGAGGGGAAAACCTCCTGGATTTTCTCGAGTTGCGGCATGGTGCTCTCGACTTACGACGGGGACCTCAGGGACCCGCTCTGGTGGCCTCAGGAAAGGCCTGTCCCATGCGAGTTGCTCGGGGCCTCTCGGGATTCCTCTCCGTCGATGCCGGGCCTAAGACCTTGTGTGGAGTCGGTGCCGAAACCAGGTTCCTCTCCAGTGCGACATGGATCTTGGGTACTTCTGAGTCTCCCCAGAGGCGTATCGTCCTCGTCTCGAGGGGGCATGCACGTGCGCTTTCCTCCCGACCTGTAGCAGCAGTGTCACGGTTCCCTTCGCTTGGATCAAGGGATCAGGGGCTTTCCCTCGAGGCTTTCCCATGAGGCTTTCCCACGAGGCTTTCCCACAGGGCTTTTCCACGTGCCCTTGTGGTGTGAGTCGATCCTCAGCTTGAAAGTGGAGGCAGTGCAGGGAAAACAGGTTTCCCTGGAATGGACTGAGACATCTGGGGGACTCTGGAATGGGCCTGATACTGGAGTTCCTCTCGCCTTTACTGTGGAGAGCGCCTCCTCTTGAGATGAGACGGGAACGCTAGGAATTCTTTCAGGACCACGCAGGGAAAGGATCCCTCCTCTCGAGCTAGCAGGCGGAAACGGGGCCACTCTGGATACGGGCGGGACGCTCGGGTTCCTCTTGAGTGGAGACGGATATGTCGGGGAACTTCTTGAGTTGCAGCAAGGGTGTGAAGGACCCTTTCGAAGTTCGAGAGTTTAAGTGTGATTACCCCCTAGTTGCCTCAGCCGAAATGGGCCTCATCTCGCCTGGAGGGGAGAACCTCCTGGATTTTCTCGACTTGCGGCAGGTGCTCTCGACTTACGACGAGGCCTCAGGGACCCGCTCTGGTGGCCTCAGGAAAGGCCAGTCCCCATGCGAGTTTCTCCCGGGCCTCTCGGATTCCTCTCCCGTCGATGCTGGGGCCTAAGACCTTGTGTGGACTCAGTGACGGAACCTGAGGATTCCTCTCCAGTGCCGACATGGATCTTGTGGTACTTCTGGAGTCTCCCCAGGGGAGTCAGTCCTCGTCACGAGAGAGGGCATGCACGTGTGATTTCCTCCCGAGCTGTAGCAGCAGTTTCACGCTTCCCTTTTCGTGGATCAAGGGATCTGTGGCTTTCCCTCTAGACTTTCCCATGACGCTTTCCCACGAGGCTTCCCACAGGGCTTTCCCACGTGCCACTGTGGTGTGAGTCGATCCTCGGCTTTAAAGTCGAGGCAGTGAAGGGAAAACAGATTTCCCTGGAATGGACTGAGACATCTGGGGGACTCAGGGAATGGTGGCACGACCCTGGAGTTCCTCTCGCCTTTCCTGTGGAGAGCGCCTCCTCTTGAGATGCGACGGGAACCCGGGAATTCTTTCCCGACCACGCAGGGAAAGGATCTTTCCTCTCGAGCTAGGAGGCGGAAACGGGGCTCCTCTGGATGTGGGCGGGACTCTCGTGCTTCCTCTCGAGTGGAGACGGGTATGTCGGGGAACTTCTTGAGTTGCAGCAAGGGTGTGAATTACCCTTTGGAAGGTTCCAGAGGTTAGGTGTGATTAGCCTCGAGACGCCTCAGCGGAAAATGGGCCTCATCTCGCCTGGAGGGGAAAACCTCCTGGATTTTCTCGGAGCTGCGGAAGGTGCTCTCGACTTACAACGGGGACCTCAGGGACCCGCTCTGGTGGCCTCAGGAAAGGCCAGTCCGCATGCGAGTTGCTCGGCGGCCTCTCGGGATTCCTCTCCCGTCGATGCCGGGGCCTACGACCTTGTGTGGAGTCGGTGCCGGAACCAGAGGATTCCTCTCCAGTGCTGACATTGATCTTGGGGTACTTCTGGAGTCTCCCCAGGGGAGTCAGTCCTCGTCTCGAGTGGGGCATGCACGTGCGCTTTCCTCCCGAGCTGTAGCAGCAGTGTCGCGCTTCCCTTCGCGTGGATCAAGGGATCTGTGTCTTTCCCTCAAGGCTTTCCCACGAGGCTTTCCCACAGGGCTGTCCCACGTGCCACCGTGGTGTGAGTCGATCCTCGCTTGAAGTCGAGGCAGTTCAAGGGAAAAAAGTTTTCCCTATAAATTGACTGAGACATCCAGCGGCCTCTGGGAATGGTGGCACGACCCTGGAGTTCCTCTCGCCTTTCCTGTGGAGAGCGCCTCCTCTTGAGATGCAAAGGGAACGCCGGGAATATTTTCCTGACCACGGTGGGAAAGGATCCCTCCTCTCGAGCTAGGAGGAGGAAACGGGGCTCCTCTGGATGTGGGCGGGACTCTGGTGTTTCCTCTCGAGTGTAGACGGGTATGTCGGGGAACTTCTTGAGTTGCAGCAAGGGTGTGAAGGACCCTTTGGAAGTTCCAGATGTTAGATGTGATTAGCCTCGAGACGCCTCAGCCGAAATGGGCCTCATCTCGCCTGGAGGGGAGAACCTCCTGGATTTTCTCGAGTTGCGGCAGGTGCCTCGACTTACGACTGGACCTCAGGGACCCGCTCTGGTGGCCTCAGGAAAGGCCAGTCCCCATGCGAGTTGCTCGGGGCCTCTCGGGATTCCTCTCACGTCGATGACGGGCCTAATAGCTTGTGTGGAGTCGGTGCCGGAACCTGAGGATTCCTCTCCAGTGCTAACATGGATCTTGGGGGTACTTCTGGAGTCTCCCCAGGGGAGTCAGTCCTCGTCTCGAGTGGGGGCATGCACGTGCGCTTTCCTCCCGAGCTGTAGCAGCAGTGTCACGCTTCCCTACGCGTGGATCAAGGGATCTGTGGCTTTCCCTCGAGGCTTTCACACGAGGCTTTCCCACGAGGCTTTCCCACAGGGCTGTCCAACCTGCCATCGCGGTGTGAGTCGATCCTCGGCTTGAAATGTCGAGGCAGTGCAGGGAAAACAGGTTTCCCTGGAATGGACTGAGACATCTTGGGGACTCTGGGAAAGGTGGCACGACCCTGGAGTTCCTCTCCTTTCCTGTGGAGAGCGCCTCCTCTTGAGATGCGACGGGAACGCCGGGATTTCTTTCCCGATGACGCATGGAAAGGATCCCTCCTCTCGAGCTAGTAGGCAGAAACGGGGCTCCTCTGGGTGGGCGGGACTCTCGTGCTTCCTCTCGAGTGGAAACGGTATGTAGGGAACATCTTGAGTTGCAGCCAGAGTGTGAAGCACCGTTGGAAATTCCAGAGATTAGGTGTGATTAGCCTCAAGACGCCTCAGCAGAAATGGGCCTCATCTCGCCTGGAGGGGAGAACCTCCTGGATTTTCTCGAGATAGGCAGTTGCTCTCGACTTACGACGGGACCTCAACGACCCGCTCTGGGCCTCAGAAAAGGTCACTCCCCATGCGAATTGCTCGGGGCCTCTCGGATTCCTCTCCCGTCGATTGCCGGGTCCTAAGACCTTGTGTGGAGTCAGTGCCGGAACCTGAGGTTTCCTCTGCAGTGCTGACATGATCTTGGGGTACCTCTGGAGTCTCCCCAGGGGAGTCAGTCCTCGTCTCGAGTGGGGGCATGCACCTGTGCTTCTCCCTAGCTGTAGCAGCAGTGTCATGCTCCAGTCGCGTGGATCAAGGGATCAGTGCTTTCCCTCGAGGCTTTCCCACGAGG
>NW_017195961.1:0-8700 GCF_001704415.2 Capra hircus
CCTCTTTGAGCGCATTAGCGGAAAATGGGCCTCATCCTTGCGCGCTCCGTGAGAGAACCTCCCTGGCGAACATCTCGTTGTTCTCGACGGGTCGACGGCAGAGTGCGTCGTCGATCGTAAGGCTTAAAGCGAGCGGGGAGCGTTCAGGGGAACCACGCTCTTGGGTGGCCTCAGAGGCCAAGGCCAGGTCCCCGATGGAGGTTGCTCGGGGGGGTCCTCTCGGGATTCCGTCTCCCGTCGATGCCGAGCATAAGACCTTGAGAGGAGTGGAGTCGGTGCCGGGAAACCTGAGGATTCCTCTCCAGTGCCGACATGGATCTTTGGGGTACTTCTGGAGTCTCCCCAGGGAGTCAGTCCTCGACTCGAGTGGTGGCGTCACGGGGCGATTTCCTCCCGAGCTGTAGCAGCAGTGTCATGCTACCCTTCGCGTGGATCAAGGGATCTGTGACTTTCGCTCGAGGCTTTCCATTCTTTCCCACGAGGCTTTCCCACAGGGCTGTCCCACGTGCCCACCGTGGTGTGAGTCGATCCTCGGCTTGAAAGTCGAGGCAGTGCAGGGAAAACAGGTTTCCCTGGAATAGACTGAGACATCTGGGGGACTGTGGGAATGGTGGCACGACCCTGAGTTCCTCTCGCCTTTCCTGTGGAGAGCGCCTCCTCTTGCGATGCGACGGGAACGCCGGGGAATTCTTTCCCGAACACGCAGGGAAAGTATACCTCCTCTCGAGCTATGAGATGGAAACGGGGCTCCTCTGGATGTGGGCGGGACTCTCGTGCTTCCTCTCGAGTGGAGGCGGGTATGTCGGGGAACTTCTTAAGTTGCAGCAAAAGTGTTTAGGACCCTTTGGGAGTTCCAGAGGGTTAGGTGTGATTAGCCTCGTGACGCATTAGCGGAAATAGGCCTCATCTCGCCGGAGGGGAGAACCTCCAGGATTTTCTCGAGGTACGGCAGGTGCTCTCGACTTACAACGGGGACTTCAGGGACCCGCTCTGTTGGCCTAAGGGAAGGCCAGTCACCATGGAAGTTGCACGGGGGCCTCTCGGGATTCCTTTCCCATCGTTGCCGGAGGCATAAGACCTTGTGTGGGGTCGGTGCCCGGAACCTGAGGATTCCTCTCCAGTGTTGACATGGATCTTGGGGTACTTCTGGAGTCTTCCCAGCGGAGTCAGTCCTCGTCCCGAGTGGGGTCATGCACGTGCCCTTTCCTCCCGAGCTGTACCAGCAGTGTCACGCTTCCCTTCGCGAGGATCAAGGGATCTGTGGCTTTCCCTCGAGGCTTTCCCACGAGGCTTTCCCACGAGGCCTTCCCACAGGGCTGTCCCACGTGCCACCGTGGTGTGAGTCGATCCTCGGCTTGAAAGTCGAGGCAGTGCAGGAAAAACAGGTTTCCCTGCAATGGACTGAGACATCTGGGGGACTCTGGGAATGGTGGCACGACTCTGGAGTTCCTCTCGCCTTTCCTGTGGAGAGCGCCTCCTCTTGAGAAGCGACGGGAACGCGGGGAATTCTTTCCCCACCACGCAGGGAAAGGATCCCTCCTCTCGAGCTAGGAGGCGGAAAAGGGGCTCCTCTGGATGTGGGCGGGACTTTCGTGTTTACTCTCGAGTGGAGAAGGGTATGTCGGGGAACTTCTTGAGTTGCCGTACGGGTGTGAAGGACCCTTTGGAAGTTCCAGATATCAGATGTGATTAGCCTCGAGACGCCTCAGCGGAAATGGGCCTCATCTCGCCTGGAGGGAGAACCTCCTGGATTTTCTCGAGTTGCGGCAGGTGCTCTCGACTTACGACCGGGACCACGGGGACCCGCTCTGGTGGACTCAGGAAAGGCCAGTCCCTATGCGAGTTGCTGGGCGGCCTCTCGGAATTCCTCTCCCGTCGATGCTGGGGCCTAAGACCTTCTGAGGAGTCGGTGCCGGAACCTGAGGATTCCTCTCCAGTGCTGACATGGATCTTGGGGTACTTCTGGAGTCTCCCCAGGGGAGTCAGTCCTTGTATCGAGTGGGGGCATGCACGTGCGCTTTCCTCCCGAGCTGTAGCAGCAGTGTCGCACTTCCCTTCGCGTGGATCAAGGGATCTGTGGCTTTCCCTCGAGGCCTTCCCAGGAGGCATTCCAACGAGGCTTTCCCACAGGGCTGTCCCACGAAACACCATGGTGTGAGTCGATCCTCGGCTTGAAAGTAGAGGCAAAGCAGGGAAAACAGGTTTCCCTGGAATGGGCTGAGACATCTGGGGGACTCTGGAAATGGTGGCACGACTCTGGAGTTCCTCTCGCCTTTCCTGTTGAGAGCGCCTCCTCTTGAGAAGCGACGGGAACGCGGGGAATTCTTTCCCCACCACGCAGGGAAAGGATCCCACCTCTCGAGTTAGGAGGCGGAAATGTGGCTCCTCTGGATGTGGGCGGGACTCTCGTGCTTCCTCTCGAGTGGAGACGGGTATGTCGGGGAACTTCTTGAGTTGCAGCAAGGGTGTGAGGGACCCTTTGGAAGTACCAGATGTTAGATGTGATTAGCCTCAAGACGCCTCAGCGGAAATGGGCCTCATCTCTCCTGGAGGGGAGAACCTCCTGGATTTTCTCGAGTTGCGGCAGGTGCTCTCGACTTACGAAGGGGACCTCAGGGACCCGCTCTGGTGGCCTCAGGAAAGGCCAGTCCCCATGCGAGTTGCTCAGGGGCCTCTCGGGATTCCTCTCCCGTCAATGCCGGGGCCTAAGACCTTGTGTGGAGTCGGTACCGGAACCTGAGGATTTCTCTCCAGTGCTGACATGGAACTTGGTGTACTTCTGGAGTCTCCCCAGGGCAGTCAGTCCTTGTCTCGAGTTTGGGCATGCACGTGCCCTTTCCTCCCGAGTTGTAGCAGCAGTGTCACGCTTCCCTTCGCGGGGTTCAAGGGATCTGTGGCTTTCCCTCGAGGCTTTCCCACGAAGCTTTCCCACGAGGCTTTCCCACAGGGCTCTCCTACGTGCCACCGTGGTGTGTTTCGATCCTCGGCTTGAAAGTCGACGCAGTGCAGGGAAAACAGGTTTCCCTGGAATGGACAGAGACATCTGGGGGACTCTGGGAATGCTGGCTCGACCTTGGAGTTCCTCTTGCCTTTCCTGTGGAGAGCGCCTCCTCTTGAGATGCGACGGGAACGCCGGGAATTCTTTCCCGAGCACGCAGAGAAAGGATCCCTCCATCGAGCTAGGAGGCGGAAACGGCGCTCCTCTGGATGTGGGCGGGACTCTCGTTGCTTCCTCTCGAGTGGAGACGGGTATGTCGGGGAACTTCTTGAGTTGGCAGCAAGGGTGTGAATGACCCTTTGGAAGTTCCAGAGTTTAGGTGTGAATAGCCTCGAGACTCCTCAGCGGAAATGGGCCTCATATCGCCTGGAGGGGAGAACCTCCTGGATTTTCTCGAGTTGCGGCAGGTGCTCTCAACTTACGACCGGGACCTTAGGGACCCGCTCTGGTGGCCTCAGGAAAGGCCAGTCCCCATGCGAGTTGCTCGGGGTCCTCTCGGGATTCCTCTCCCCTCGATGCCGGGGCCTAAGACATTGTGTGGAGTCGGTCCTGGAACCTGAGGATTCCTCTCCAGTGCTGACATGGATCTTGGGGTACTTCTGGAGTCTCCCCAGGGGAGTTCAGTCCTCGTCTCGAGTTGGGGCATGCACGTGCGCTTTCCTCCCGAGCTGTAGCAGCACTGTCACGCTTCCCTTCGCGTGGATCAAGGGATCTGTGGCTTTCCCTGGAGGCTTTCCCTGGAGGCTTTCCCAGGATGTTTTCCCACAGGGCTGTCCACGTAGCCACCGTGGTGTGAGTCGATCCTCGGCTTGAAAGTAGAGGCAGTGCAGGGAAAACAGGTTTCCCTGGAATGGACTGAGACATCTGGGGGACTCTGGAAATGGTGGCACGACCCTGGAGTTCCTCTCGCCTTTCCTGTGGAGAGCGCCTCCTCTTGAGATGCGACGGGAACGCCAGGAATTCTTTCCCCACCGACGCAGGGAAAGGATCCCTCCTCTCAAGCTAGGAGGCGGAAACGGGGCTCCTCTGGATGTGGGCGGGCCTCACGTGCTTCCTCTCGGGTGGAGACGGGTATGTCGGGGAACTTCATGATTTGCAGCAAGGATGTGAAGAACCCTTTGGAAGTTCCAGAGGTTAGGAGTGATTAGCCTCGAGACGCCTGAGCGGAAATGGGCCTCATCTCACCTGGAGGGGATAACCTCACTGGATTTTCTCGAGTTGCGGCAGGTGCTCTCGACTTACGATGGGGACCTCAGGGACCCGCTCTGGTGGCCTCAGGAAAGGCCAGTCCCCATGCGAGTTGCTCGGGGGCCTCTCGGGATTCCATCTCCCGTACGATGGCCGGGGCCTAAGATCTTGTGTGGAGTCAGTGTCCGGAACCTGAGGATTCCTCTCCAGTGCTGACATGGATCTTGGGGGATACTTCTGGAGTCTCCCGCCAGGGGAGTCAGTCCTCGTCTCGAAGTGGGGGCATGCACGTGCGCTTTCTCTCCGAGCTGTAGCAGCAGTGTAACGCTTCCCTTCGCGTGGATCAAGGGATCAGTGGCTTTCCTCGGCTTTTCCCACGGAGGCTTTCCCACGAGGCTTCATAGGGCTGTCTCACGTGCCACCGTGGTGTGAGTCGATCCTCGGCCTGAAAGTCGAGGCAGTGCAGGGAAAACAGGTTTCTCTGGAATGGACTGAGACATCTGGGTGACTCTGGGAATGGTGACACGACCCTGGAGTTCCTCTCGTCTTTCCTGTGGAGAGCGCCTCCTCTTGAGATGCGACTGGATGGCCGGGAATTCTTTCCCGAACACGCAGGGAAAGGATCCCTCCTCTCAATCTATGAGGCGGAAACGGGGTTCCTCTGGATGTGGGTGGGACTCTTGTGCTTTCTCTCGAGTGGAGACAGGAATGTCGGGGAACGTTTTGAGTTGCAGCAAGGGTGTGAAGGACCCTTTGGAAGTTCCTGAGGTTAGGTGTGATTACCTCGAGACGCCTTAGTGGAAATGGGCCTCATCTCGCCTTTAGCGGAAAACCTTCTGGATTTTCTCGAGTTGCGGCAGGTGCTCTCGATGTACGACGGCTATTTCAGGGACCCGCTCTGATGGCCTCAGGAAAGGCCAGTCCCCATGCGAGTTGCTCGGGGCCTCTCGGGATTCCTCTCCCGTCGATGCCGGGGCCTAAGACCTTGTGTGGAGTCGTTGCAGGAAACTGAGGATTCCTCTCCAGTGCTGACATGGATCTTGGGGTACTTCTGGTGTCCCCCGGGGGAGTAAGTCTTCGTCTCGAGTGGGGATGCCCGTGCGCTTTCCTCCCGAGCTGTAGCAGCAGTGTCATGCTTCAATTCGAGTGGATCAAGGGTTCTGTGGTTTCCCTCGAGTCTTTCCCAGAGGCTTTCCCACGAGGCTTTCCCACAGGGCTGTCCCCTGATGATGCCGCCGTTGTGTGAGTCGATCCTCGCTTGAAAGTCGAGGTAGTGCAGGGAATGGATTGAGACAACTGGGGACTCTGGGAATGGTGGCCAGACTCTAGAGTTCCTCTCAACTTTCCTGTGGAGAGCGCCTCCTCTTGAGATGCGACGGGAACGCCGGGAATTCTTTCCCGACCACGCAGGGAAATGATCCCTCCTCTCGAGCTATGAGACGGAATCGGGGCTCCTCTGGATGTGGGCGGGACTCTCGTGCTTCCTCTCGAGTGGAGGCGAGTATGTCGGGGAACTTATTCAGTTGCAGAAAGGGTGTGAAGGACCTTTTGGAAGTTCCAGATGTTAGGTGCAATTAGCCTCTAGACGCCTCAGCGGAAATGCGCCTCATCTCGCCTGGAGGGGAGAACCTCCTGGATTTTCTCAAGTTGCGGCAGGTGCTCTCGACTTCCGACGGGGACCTCAGGGACCCTCTCTGATGGCCGCTGGAAAGGCCAGTCCCCATGCGAGTTCCTCGGTGGCCTCTCGGGATTCCTCTCCCGTCGATGCCGGGGCCTAAGACCTTGTGTGGGTCGGTCCTGGAACCTGAGGATTCCTCTCCAGTGCTGACATGGATCTTGGGGTACTTCGGGAGTCTCCCCAGGGGAGTCAGTCCTCATTCGAGTGGGGGCATTGAAGAGCGCTTTCCTCCCGAGCTGTAGCAGCAGTGTCATTCTTCCCGTCGAGTGGATCAAGGGATCAGTGGCTTTCCCTCGAGGCTTGCCCATGAGGCTTTCTCACGAGGCTTTCTCACAGGGCTGTCCCACGTGCCACCGTGCTGTGAGTCGATCCTCAGCTTGTAAGTCGAGGCAGTGCAGGGAAAACAGGTTTCCCTGGAATGGACTGAGATATCTGGGGTACTCTGGGAATGGTGGCACGACCTGGAGTTCCTCTCACTTTCCTGTTGAGAGCGCCTCCTCTTGAGTTGTGAAGGGAAGACGGGAATTCTTTCCCGACGACGCAGGGAAAGGATACCTCCTCTCTAGCTGTGAGGCGGAAACGGGGCTCCTCTGGATGTGGGCGGGACTCTCGTGCTTCCTCTCGAGTGGAGACGGGTATGTCGGGGAACTTCTTGAGTTGCAGCAAGGGTGTGAAGAACCCTTTGGAAATTCCAGAGGTTTAGGTGTAATTAGGCTCGAGTCGCCTCAGGGGAAATGGGCCTCATCTCGCCTGGAGGGGAGAACCTCCTGGATTTTTTCGAGTTGTGACAGGTGATCTCGACTTACGACGGGGACCTGAGGGACCGCGCTCTGGTGGCCTCAGGAAAGGCCATTCCCCATGCGAGTTGCTCGGGGCCTCGGGATTCCTCTCCCGTCGATGCCGTGGCCTAAGACCTTGTGTGGAGTCGTGCCGGAACCTGAGGATTCCTCTCCAGTGCTGAACATGGATCTTGGCGTCCTTAAAGGCGAGATGAGGCCCATTTGCGCTGAGGCGTCTCGAGGCTAATCACACCTAACCTCTGGAACTTCCAAGGGTCCTTCACACCCTTGCTGCAACTCAAGAAGTTCTCCGACATACCCGTCTCCACTCGAGAGTATCAACATCTTCCCGCCACTTTCAGAGGAGCACCGTTTCCACCTCATAGCTCGAGAGGAGGGATCCTTTCCCTGCGTGGTCTGGAAAGCATTCCCGGCGTTCCAGTCGCATCTCAAGAGGAGGCCCTCTCCCACTGGAAAGGCGAGAGAAACTCCAGGGTCGTTCCGCCATTCCCAGAGTCCCCCAGATGTCTCTGTCAATTCCAGGAAACCTGTTTTCCCGCACTGCCTCGACTTTCAAGCCGAGGATCGACTCACACCACGGTGGCACGTGGACAGCCCTGAGGAAAATCCTCGTGGGAAAGCCTCGAGGGAAAGCCACAGATCCCTTGATCCACGCGACGGGAAGTGTGACACTACTGCTACAGTTCGTGAGGAAAGCTCACGTGCATGCACCACACGAGATGAGCACTGACTCCCCAGGGGAGACTCCAGAAATACGCCAAGACCCATGTCAGCACTGGGGAGGAATCCTCAGGTTCCGGCCCCGACTCCACACAAGGTCTTAGGCCCCAACATCGACGGGAGAGGAATCCCGAAAGGCCCCCTTGCAACTCCCATGGGCACTGGCCTTTCCTGAGGCCACCAGAGCGGGTCCCTGAGGTCCCCGTCTTAACTCGAGAGACCCTGCCCAACTCTAGAAAATCCAGGAGGTTCTCCCCTCCAGGCGAGATGAGGCCCATTTCCTCTGAGGCGTCTGGAGGCTCATCACATCTAAACTCTGGAAATTCAAAAGGGTCCTTGCTGCAACTCAAGAAGTTCCCGACATACCCGTCTCCACTAGAGAGGAAGCACGAGGGTCCCGCCCACATCCAGAGGAACCCCGTTTCCGCCTGGCAGCTTGAGATGAGGGATCCTATCCTGCTTAGTCAGGAAAGATTTTTCGGCGTTCCCTGGCATCTCAAGAGTAAGGGCTCTCATAGGAAAGGCGAGAGGAACTCCAGGGTCGTGCCACACATTCCAAGAGTCCCCCAGATGTGTCAGTCCATTTCAGAGGAACCTGTTTTCCCTGCACTGCCTCGACTTTCACGCCTAGTATCGACTCACACCATGGTGGCACGTGGGACAGCCCTGTGGGAAAGCCTCGTGGGAAAGCCTCGAGGGAAAGGCACAGATCCTTTGATCCCCGCGACGGGAAGCGTGACACACCTGCTACACTGTCCCTGAGGTCACGGTCGTATGTTGAGAGCACCTGCCGCAACTCGAGAAAATCCAGGAGGTTCTCTGCTTCAGTCGAGATGAGGCCCATTTTCTCTGCGGCGTCTCGAGAGTAATCACGCCTAAACTCTGGAACTTCCAAAGGGTCCTACACACCCTTGCTACAACTCAAGAAGTTCCCCGACATACCCGTCTCCACTCCAGAGGAAGCACGAGGGTCCGGCCACCTCCAGAGGAGCTCCGTTTCCTCCTCCAAGCTCGAGATGAGGGATACTTCTCTGCTTCCTCGGGAAAGAATTTCCGACGTTTCCGACGCATCTCAAGAGGAGGCGCGCTGCACAGGAAAGGCGAGAGGAACTCATGGGTCGTGCCACCATTCCAAGAGTCCCCCAGATGTCTCAGTCCATTCCAGAGGATCCTGTTTTCCCTGCACTGCTTCGACTTGCACGGCGAGGATCGCGGTGGCAGAGGGGTCGGGTGGTACGTGGAGAGCCCCTGTGGAAAGCCTCGTTGAAAGCCTGCGAGGGAAAGCCACAGATCCCTTGATCCACGCGATGGGAAGC
>NW_017195962.1:0-8699 GCF_001704415.2 Capra hircus
GCTCTCCAAAGGAAAGGGGAGAGGAACTGCAGGGTCGTGCCCACCATTCAAGACTCCCCCCAGATGTCCATCCATTCCACAGGAACCTGTTTTCCCTGCGCTGCCTCGGCTTTCAGCCGAGGATCGACTCACACCCACCGAGACACGTGGGACAGCCCTGTGGGAGAGCCTCGAGGGAAAACTCGAGGGAAAGTCACAGATCCCTTGGTCCACGCAAGCAGAAAGCATGACACTGCTGCTACAGCATGGGAGGAAAGGGCACACTCATGCCCCCACTCGAGACGAGGGAGGAAAGGGCACACTCATGCCCCCACTCGAGACGAGGCCTGAATCCCCTGGGGAGACTCCAGAGGTACCCCAAGATCCATGTCAGCACTGGAAAGGAATCCTCAGGTTCCGGCACCGACTGCACACAAGGTCTTAGGCCCCGACATCGAAGGGAGAGGAATCCCGAGAGGCCCCCGAGAAACTCGCATGGGGACTGGCCTTTCCTGAGGCCACCAGAGCGGGTCCCTGAGGTCCCCGTCGTAAGTCGAGAGCACCTGCTGCAACTCGAGAAAATCCAGGAGGTTCTCCCCTCCAGGCCAGATGAGGCCCATTTCCGCTGAGGTGTTTCGAGGCTAATCACACCTAACCTCTGGAACTTCCAAAGGGTACTTCACACCCTTGCTGCAACTCAAGAAGTTCCCCGACATACCCGGCTCCACTTGAGAGGAAGCACGAGAGTCCTGGCCACATCCAGAGGAGCCCCGTTTCCGCCTCCTAGCTCGAGAGGAGGGATCCTTTCCCTGCGTGGTCGGGAAAGAATTCCCGGCGTTCCCGTCGCATCTCAAGAGCAGGCGCTCTCCACAGGAAAGGCGAGAGGAACTCCAGGGTCGTGCCACCATTCCCAGAGACAACCAGATGTCTCCATCCATTCCAGGGAAACCTGATTTCCCTGCACTGCCTCGACTTTCAAGCCGAGGATCGACTCACACCACGGTGGCACGTGGGACACCCTGTGGGAAAGCCTCGTTAGAAAGCCTCGTGGAAAGCCTCGTGGGAAAGCCTCGAGGGAAAGCCACAGATCCCTTGATCCACGCGAAGGGCAGCGTGACACTGCTGCTACAGCTCGGGAGGAAAGCGCACGTGCATGCCCCCACTCGAGACGAGGACTGACTCCCCTGGGGAGACTCCAGAAGTACCCCAAGATCCATGTCAGCACTGGAGAGGAATCCTCAGGTTCCGGCAGCGACTCCACACAAGGTCTTAGGCCGCGGCATCGATGGGAGAGGAATCCCGAGAGGCCCCCGAGCAACTCGCATGGGGACTGGCCTTTCCTGAGGCCACCAGAGCGGGTCCCTGAGGTCCCCGTCGTAAGTCGAGAGCACCTGCCGCAACTCGAGAAAATCCAAGGAGGTTCTCCCCTCCAGGCGAGACGAGGCCCATTTCCACTGTGGCGTCTCCAGGCTAATCACATCTAACATCTGGAACTTCCAAAGGGTCCTTTCAACCATGTTGCAACTCAAGCAGTTCCCCGACATACCTGTCTCGACTCGATAGGAAGCACGAGAGTCCCGTCCACATCCAGAGGAGCCCCGTTTCCGCTCCTAGCTCGAGAGGAAGGATCCTTTCCCTGCATGGTCGGGAAAGAATTCCCGGCGTTTCCGTCACTTCTCAAGAGGAGGCGCTCTCCACAGGAAAGGCGAGAGAAACTCCAGGGTCGGGCCACCATTCCCAGAGTCCCCCAGATGTCTCAGTCCATTCCAGGGAAACCAGCATTCCCTGCATTGCCTCGACTTTCAAGCCGAGGATCGACTCACACCACGGTGGCACGTGGACAGCCCTGTGGGAAAGCCTCATGGGAAAGCCTCGTGGGAAAGCCTCGAGGGAAAGCCCCTTATCTCTTGATCCATGCGAAGGCAAGCACGACACTGCTGCTTCAGCTCGGGAGGAAAGCGCACGTGCGTGCCCCCACTCGAGACGAGGACTGACTCTCCTGAGGAGACTCCAGACGTACCCCAAGATCCATGTCAGCACTGGAAAGGAATGCTGAGATTCCAGCACCTACTCCACACAAGGTCTTAGGCCACGGCATTGACGGGAGAGGAATCCCAAGAGGCCCCCGAGCAACTCGCATGGCGACTGGCCTTTCCTGAGACCACAAGAGCGGGTTCCTGAGGTCCCCATCGTAAGTTGAGAGCACCTGCCGCAACTCGAGAAAATCCAGGAGGTTCCCCCTCCAGGCGAGATGAGGCCCATTTCCGCTGAGGCGTCTCGAGGCTAATCACACCTAACTTCTGGAACTTCCAAAGGGTCCTTCACACTCTTGCTGCAACTCAAGAAGTTCCGTGACATGCCCGTCTCCACTCGAGAGGAACACGAGAGTCCCGCCCTCATCCAGAGGAGCCCCGTTTCCGCCTCCTAGCTCGAGAGGAGGGATCCTTTCCCTGTGTGGTCGGGAAAGAATTCCCGGCGTTTCCGTCGCATCTCAAGAGGAGGCGCTCTCCACAGGAAAGGCGAGAGGAACTCCAGGGTCGTGCCACCATTCCCAGAGTCCCCCAGATGTCTCAGTCCATTCCAGGGAAACCTGTTTTCCCTGCACTGCCTCGACTTTCAAGCCGAGGATTGACTCACACCATGGTGGCACGTGGGACAGCCCTGTGGGAAAGCCTCCTGGGCAAGCCTTGAGGGAAAGGCACAGATCCCTTGATCCACGCGAAGGAAGCGTGACACTGCTGCTACAACTCGAGAGGAAATCGCACGTGCATGCCCCAATACGAGACGAGGACTGACTCCCCTGGGGAGACTCCAGAAATACCCTAAGATCCATGTCAGCACCGGAGAGGAAACCTCAGGTTCCGGCACTGACTCCACACAAGGTCTTAGGCCCCGGCATCGACAGGAGAGGAATCCCGAGATGCCGTCGACCAATTCGCTGGGCACTGGCCTTGCCTGAGGCCACCAGAGCGGGTCCCTGAGGTCACCATCATAAGTCGAGAGCACCTGCCGCAACTCGAGAAAATCCAGGAGGTTCTCCCCTCCAGGAGAGATTAGGCCCATTTCCGCAGCAGCGTCTCGAGGCTAATCACACCTAACCTCTGGAACTTCCAAAGGGTCCTTCACACCATAGCTGCAACTCAAGAAGTTCCACGAGAGACCCGTCGCCACTCCATAGGAATCACCAGGGTACCACCCACATCCAGAGGAGCCCCAATTCCCCCTCCTAGCTCAATGTGAGGGATCCTTTCCCTGATTGGCCGGGAAAGAATTCCTGTCGTACCTGTCGCATCTCAAGAGGAGGCACGCTCCACAAGAAAGGTGAGAGGAACTCCAGGGTCGTTCCACCATTCCAAGAGTCCCCAGATGTCTCAGTCCTTTCCAGAGGAACTTGTTTACCCTGCACTGCCTCGACGTTCACGGGGAGGACCGACACACACGATGGTGGCACGTGGGACAGCCCTGTGGGAAAGCCTCGTGGGAAAGCCTCGAGGGAAAACAAGAAACCCCTTGATCAACCCAACGGGAAAATTGACTCTGCTCCTAATGCTCGGGAGAAAAGCGCACGTGCATGCCCCCATTGGAGACGAAAGATGACTCCCCTGTGGAGACTCCAGTAGTACCCCAAGATCCATGTTAGCACTGGAGAGGAAACCTCAGGTTCGGGCACCGACTCCAAACAAGGTCTTAGGCCCCGTCATCGACCGGAGAGGAATCCCGAGAGGCCCCTTAGCAACTCGCAAGTAGACTGGCATTTCCTGAGTGGACCAGAGCGGGTTACATAAGTCCCGGTCGTAACTGGAGAGCACCTGCTGAAACTCGAGAAAATCCAGGAGGTTCTCCCATGCAGGCGAGATGAGGCCCATTTCCGCTGAGGCGTCTCGAGTCTAATCACACCTAACCTCTGGAACTTCCAAAGGGTCCATCACACCCTTGCTGCAACTCAAGAAGTTCCCCGACATACCCGTCTCCACACGAGAGGAAGCACCAGAGACCCGCCCACATCCAGAGGAGCCCCGTTTCTGCCTCCTAGCTCGAGAGGAGGGATCCTTTTCCCTGCGTAGACAGGAAAGAATTCCTGGCGTTCCTGGCGCATCTCAAGAGGAGGCGCTCTCCACAGGAAAGGCGAGAGGAACTCCAGGGTCGTGCACCATTCCAGAGTCCCCCCAGATGTCTCAGTCCATTTCAGGGAAACCTGATTTCCCTGCACTGCCTCGAATTTCTAGCCGAAGATCGACTCAACACCACGATGGCACATGAAACAGCCCTGTGGGAAAGCCTCGTGGGAAAGCCACGAGGGAAAGCCACAGATCCCTTGATCCATGCAAAGGGAAGCGTGACACTGCTGCTACAGCTCGGAGGAAAGCGCACGTTCATGCCCCCACACAAGACGATGACTAACTCCCTTGGGGAGACTCCAGAAGTACCCCAAGATCCATGTCCACACTGGAGAGGAATCCTCCGGTTCCGGCACCGACTCCACACAAGGTCTTAGGCCCCGGCATCAAAGGGAGAGGAATCCTGAGAGGCCCCCGAGGAACTCGCATGGCTCCTGGCCCTTCCTGAGGCCACTAGAGCGGGTCCCTGAGGTCCCCGTCGTAAGTCGAGAGCACCTGCCGCAACTAGAGAAAATCCAGGAGGTTCTCCCCTCCAGGCGAGATGAGGCCCATTTCCGCTGAGGCGTCTCGACGCTAATCACACCTAACCTCTGGAACTTCCAAAGGGTCCTTCACACCCTAGCTGCAACTCAAGAGGTTCCAGGAGAGACCCGTCGCCACTCCATAGGAATCACCAGGGTACCACCCACATCCAGAGGAGCCCCAATTCCCCCTCCTGGCTCAAGATGAGGGATCCTTTCCCTGATTGGCCGGGAAAAATTCCTGTCGTACCTGTCGCATCTCAAGAGGAGGCACGATCCACAAGAAAGGTGAGAGTTACTCCAGGGTCATTCCACCATTCCAAGAGTCCCCCAGATGTCTCAGTCCTTTCCAGAGGAACTTGTTTACCCTTCACTGCCTCGACGTTCACGGGGAGGACTGACTCACACGATGGTGGCACGTGGGACAGCCCTGTGGGAAAGCCTCGTGGGAAAGCCTTGTGGGAAAGCCTCGAGGGAAAACAAGAAACCCCTTGATCAACCCAACGGGAAAATTGACTCTGCTCCTAATGCTCGGGAGAAAAGCGCACGTGCATGCCCCCATTGGAGATGAAGATGACTACCCTGTGGAGACTCCAGTAGTACCCCAAGATCCATGTCAGCACTGGAGAGGAAACCTCAGGTTCGGGCACCGATTCCAAACAAGTTCTTAGGCCCCGTCATCGACCGGAGAGGAATCCCGAGAGGCCCCTTAGCAACTCCAAGTCGACTGGCATTACCTGAGCGGACCAGAGCGGGTTACATAAGTCCCGGTCGTAACTGGAGAGCACCTGCTGAAACTCGAGAAAACCCAGGAGGTTCTCCCCTGCAGTCGAGATGAGGCCCATTTCCGCTGAGGCGTCTCGAGTCTAATCACACCTAACCTCTGGAACTTCCAAAGGGTCCTTCACACCCTTGCTGCAACTCAAGAAGATCCCCGACATACCCCTCTCCACTCGAGAGGAAGAACAAGAGTCCCGACCACATCCAGAGGAGCCCCGTTTCAGCCTCGTACCTCGCGGTCAGGTATCCTTTCCCTGAATGTTCCGGAAAGAATTCCCGGTGTTCCCGTCGCATCTCATGAGGAGGCGCTCTCCACAGGAAAGGCGAGAGAAACTCCAGTGTCGTGCCATCATTCCAAGAGTCCCCAGATATCTCAGTGTGCCGGTGTCCAGCCACGCTGCATCCAGGGAATTCGGCGGATGGACGGCGTTGACGTGGAAAGTCTTGTGTATTTATTAATGTAAGATTAGATTAAGAAATTATAGGGTAGTAAGAAGATTAACTGGAGGAAAAAGGCTGAATAGCTAGGTTTACGCGGAAGGCCAATAAAATTCCCGACAAGGAATTTTCTGGCGGACTCTGGGAATGGTGGCACGACCCTCGAGTTCCTCTGTGACTTTCACACTAGGCTTTCCCACAGGGCTTTCCCACGAGTCTTATCCACAGGGCTGTCCCACGTGCCACCGTGGTGTGAGTCGATCCTCGGCTTGAAAGTCGAGGCAGGGCAGGGAAAACAGGTTTCCCTGGAATGGACTGAGACATCTGGGGGACTCTGGGAATGGTTGCACGACCCTGGAGTTCCTCTCGCCTTTCCTGTGGAGAGCACCTCCTCTTGAGATGCGACGGGACGCCGGGAATTCTTTCACGACCACGCAGGGAAAGGATCCCTCCTCTCGAGCTAGGAGGCGGAAACGTGGCTCCTCTGGATGTGGGCGGGACTCTCGTTCTTCCTCTCGAGTGGAGACGGGTATGTCGGGGATCTTCCTGAGTTGCAGCAAGGGTGTGAAGGACCCTTTG
Source organism: Capra hircus (assembly GCF_001704415.2). Lineage (NCBI taxonomy): Eukaryota > Metazoa > Chordata > Mammalia > Artiodactyla > Bovidae > Capra > Capra hircus. Next base: position 6,416 of record NW_017195962.1, read on the forward strand.
AAGTTCCAGAGGTTAGGTGTGATTCTCGAGACGCCTCAGCGGAAATGGGCCTCATCTCGCCTGGAGGGGAGAACCTCCTGGATTTTCTCGAGTTGCGGCAGGTGCTCTCGACTTACGGGGACCTCAGGACACGCTCTGGTGGCCTCAGGAAAGGCCAGTCCCCATGCGAGTTGCTCTGGGGCCTCTCGGATTCCTCTCCCCTCGATGCCGGGGCCAAAGATCTTGTGTGGAGTCGGTGCCGGAACCTGAGGATTTTCTCTCCAGTGCTGACATGGATCTTGGGGTACTTCTGGAGTCTCTCCAGGGGAGTCAGTCCTCGTCTCGAGTGGGGGCATACATTTGCGCTTCCGAGCTGTAGCAGCAGTGTCACGCTTCCCTTCGCGTATATCAAGGGATCTGTGGCTTTCCACGAGGCTTTCGCAAAGGGCTGTCCCAAGTGCCACCGTGGTGTGAGTTGATCCTCGGCTTGAAAGTCGAGGCAGTGCAGGGAAAACAGGTTTCCCTGGAATGGACTGAGACATCTGGGGACTCTGGGAATGTGGCACGACCCTGGAGTTCCTCTCGCCTTTCCTGTGAGAGCGCCTCCTCTTGAGATGCGACGGGAACGCCGGGAATTCTTTCCCGACCACGCAGGGAAAGGATCCCTCCTCTCGAGCTAGGAGTCGGAAACGGGGCTCCTCTGGATGTGGCGGGACTCTCGTGCTTCCTCTCGAGTGGAGACGGGTATGTCGGGAACTTCTTAGTTGCAACAAGGGTGTGAAGGACGCTTTCGAAGTTCCGGATGTGATTAGCTCGAGACGCCTCAGCGGAAATGGGCCTCATCTCGCCCGGAGGGGAACCTCCTGGATTTTCTCGAGTTGCGGCAGGTGCTCTCGACTTAGGTCGGGACCTCAGAGACCCGCTCTGGTGGCCTCAGAAAAGGCCAGTCCCCATGCGAGTTGCTCGGGGGCCTCTCGGTATTCCTCTCCCGTCGATGGCGGGGCCTAAGACCTTGTGTGGAGTCGGTGCCGGAACCTTAAGATTCCTCTCCCGTGCTGACATGGATCTTGGGGTACTTCTGGAGTCTCCCCAGGGGAGTCAGTACTCGTCTCCATTGGGGCATGCAGGTGCCATTTCCTCCCGAGCTGTAGCGGCAGTGTCACGTTTCCCTTCGCGTGGATCAAGGGATCTGTGGCTTTCCCTCGAAGCCTTCCCTCGAGGCTTTCCCACGAGGCTTTCCCACTGGTCTGTCCCACGTGCCACCGTTGTGTGAGTCGATCCTCGGCTTGAAAGTCGAGGCAGTGCAGGGAAAACAGGTTTCCCTGGAATGGACGGAGATATCTGGGGACTCTGGGAATGGTGACACGACCCTGGAATTCCTCTCGAATTTCCAGTGGAGAGCGCCTCCTCTTGAGATGCGACGGGAACGCCGGGAATTCTGTCCCGACCACGCAGGGAAAGGATCCCCCTCTCGAGCTATGAGGTGGAAACGGGGCTCCTCTGGATGTCGGCGGGGTTCTCGTGCTTTCTCTCGAGTGGAGACGAGTATGTCGGGGAACTTCTTGAGGTGCAGCAAGGGTGTGAAGGACCCTCTGGAAGTTCCAGAGGTTAGGTGTGATTAGCCTCGAGATGCCTCAACAGAAATGGGCATCATCTCGCCTGGACGGGAGAACCTCCTGGATTCTCTCGAGTTGCGGCAGGTGCTTTCGAGTTACGACGGGGACCTCAGGGACCCGGTCTGGTGGCCTCAGGAAAGGCCTGTCCCCATGCGAGTTGCTCGGGGGTGTCTCCGGATATTCTCCCATCGATACGGGCACAAGACCATGTGTGGTGTCGGTGCCGGAACCTGAGGATTCCTCTCCAGTGCTGACATGGACCTTGGGGTACTTCTGGAGTCTCCCCAGGGGAGTCAGTCCTCGTCTCGAGTGGGGGGAATGCACGTGCGCTTTCCTCCCGAGCTGTAGAAGCAGTGTCACGCTTCCCTTCGCGTGGATCAAGGGATCTGTGGCTTTCCCTCGAGGCTTTCCCACGAGGCTTTCCCACAGGGCTGTCCCATGTGCCACCGTGGTGTGAGTCGAACCTCGGCTTGAAAGTCGAGGCAGTGCAGGGAGAACAGGTTTCCCTGGAATGGACTGAGACATCTGGGGGACTCTGGGAATGGTGGCACAACCAAGGAGTTCCTCTCGACTTTCCTGTGGAGAGCGCATCCTCTTGAGATGCGACGGGAAGGCCGGAAATTCTTTCCCGACCATGCAGGGAAAGGATCCTTCTCGAGCTAGGATCCTCCTCTCTCGAGCTAGGAGGC